>NW_028262291.1:604848-756060 GCF_047370975.1 Nipponia nippon | reverse complement strand
GGTATCTTCAGAAGGAAGCTATGTCAGTGGATTAAAGCCGCACAACTTACTGGGGAAAACAAGGAATACTGTACATTTTTTTTACAGGGAAGAGACATATGCAGTACAAATCCAGTGCACAAGAAGGTATCAGCTTGAAGGACGCCTGCAAGTCAACAGGAGTGGTTTGACATGACACAAAAATTCATTGCGCTGATGGCTGGAAAGCCTTCCTTCTACGTAAAACAGGAGCAGCACGCTTCTACGCGCGAAATTTCTTCACTCGGCAACAAAACTGGGTCAAAACACAGAGCTAAGAGTAAATGCTACTGCAGCGAGAGCCAGAACTACGAAAAGCTCTAATTGACTAAGGTGCGCAGCGATCTTCTGTACGCAGTCTATAGCACAGCGGTTGTCTACTTGGAGGGAAAATATTGTGAAAACCTACCTATGTCCTGCAGCCCAAAGCGGCCACCAAACTTGGGAAACAAAGCAAGACGTTTTCAGTATTGCAAGTGCAAAGCCATTTAGTTTTGTCTAGTCAGAGATCATAAATTTTGACCCCGAGAAGCACAGCACCTAGCAAAATTAGTTATTTGGTGAGCTGTGAAAGTTAAGGAAGGTTAACTACCCACGGATTTGCAGCCTCCCACCTCACCTCCCCGCACCACAGCGGTTCAGACCCCCTCCCTCCCTGCACCGCTTCCCAAGAAACACCACATCGGAGAGGCGTGCAAGGGCACCGCTGCTCAACAGAACACGCGAACGGAAGCTTCAGCCGCGCTGACTCGGTCTTCGGCCTCTGCCATCCCGCTCAGGCGAGAGCTGTGGGAATGGACGAGGCTTCCCCCCCTCTTCTCCGAGTTCGGCTCAAAAAAATATTAGCTGGAACGGATGGACGAATGAATAACACAGCTCTTGTTTCAAAAAATAAAGCTGAAAAGAAAGACGCAAGTAAACCTCCCTTGAGATTTCTTGTACTACATCCCCATGTTGCTGGGCACTCCGTCTCTCTCGCCACACGACACCCCAAGCCATCCCTGGTGATGGTTAGCCGCAACAGATGCTCGGGCAGGAATCTGTCTGTCAGAAGGCTTCTGCATCTCCAGGCACGCTTTCTTCAGTGCCACGAAAAAACCCACAAAGCACTTTACACCTCATTGCTCTGGCCTGAACTACATTTTCAATGTGTAACTTACCATACAAAGAAGTTGCGTCTCCTGGATATTTACAATTTGGTCACGAAATCTCATTCCTTTAACATGTTAATTTTCTTGTGAAAAAACTCCGGTTCGGTTCTAAAATTCTTATTTTTCATGATCATGGGAAAGACTACCAGATCAACGTCTTAATTGGGTAAAATCCTTCTCCCCCAGTTGAAAAAGTTCACGGCCGCGCTGCCATAACCCGTCACTTGCAGAGGATGATGTAAGTGTATTTATGATCTTCCCCACTTTGTTTCACAACAAACATCAGCCTGTGCTAAATATCCCTAACCACAACATGACTGGGGTTTAGAAATACAAGCCAAGAAAAGGCTTATTTTCTAAGATCACAAGGTAGAATATTCCTACATGATAAATCACGTAGTCTGTAGCCCTGTCTAATATATAGGAACTTGCCAGAATATAGCTCCTATAACCACGTTGGTCGGGCTCCCGAATACGTGGGCAGGCATTAAGTACAATTAGGTCAAGTTTAAGGTTTTGCCACAAACCAGGGAAAGACGCTGCCTTTTTAAAACAGAAGCTAAACTGCTGCATAACCTCCCGTTACGCTACCCCGGCCTTCCCAGGGAGAGCCCAACGAGGCCCCGCCGGCAGCAGTAAATCCGGGGGGACGCTACGCGAGTTCAGCCCGACCCCTCCACCAACGACCACATCAACATCAAGCGGTGCGATACGCAGCTGTCAAGAAATATAAATACCAGATATTTTTTAACAGCCTGCTGAAACGTTACATAAAAGAAGCAGTAAACAGTCCTAGCTTTGTGTCATGAAATACACTAAAAGAAAGGGGAAGAGATGCCTGAGCTGGTTTTTCACTGCAGTCGCAGGAAAAGACGAGTCCACCCGCCCCAGCTTTGCTGGTCTCAGCCCTTCGCATGAGCCTTCCTCTTCACCTTGCCCTCGAGGACCAGGGCCGCCGGCGGTTTTCCTACGCGAGACTTTGCGGCTCTGAGAGTTTAGGCTCTGGAGGCCTTCAGCTCCCGACTCCCCTTCCTTCCTCACTCGGCAGTGCCAACAGGGTTGTCCGCTTTTCTCTCTTCTACTTGTTTAGCTTGGCTTGGCGGAGCTATTTATTCTAGCTCATCTGGTGAGATGCCTTGGGAGGAATGTCACGAGAGGCGCTACTGCGTTGCAGGAGGACTGACGAGCAGTAACAGGATAGATTAAAAATAATGAGTTAGGGAAGGGGATTTTTATCTTCTGTAAACAATATGTAACCTCTGAAGCACTGCTCAGATCGATGTCTCAGCAGTTACCGAAACCTTATATTATGATATCGCTCGGCTAATTATTAACCAGAACTGCTCATTAAGCTGCTGACACTGGTCAAACTGCAAGTTCCCATAGGAATCTCAGTGCTGTATTGCCCCATTCGTTAGAAAATAAACTCTGGGGCAGCAGATACTACAGGCGAGCCAGTGTCTGTTCTTCCAGCTTAACTCCCCGAGCTCGCAACACACAGCTCTGAAGAGGCTCCCTTGCCGCTGCTGCACTCTGGCTGACTCCCGCCGAAGCAGGGCTTTTGGCCTCCGAGCACCAAACGCGCCGCCGGCCCCGTGGCCGGGGGGTTTGCAGCCCAAATACGTCTCTCTGCCTCTCCAAGTGCTTCAAAGACTCACTAGCTGAGCGCGCCGGTGCTCCTCTCTGTATAAGACGATCAGTAAATTAAAAAGACACGGTAAGGCGAAGGGGAATAAAAGGAGAAGGGGAAAGAAGTGGGGAGAAGCAGCTATTTTCCAGCCACCTGAGAAAAGCGAAATAAAGTGTTTTATATTGCCAACGATGAGCCAAACATGAAAGTCTGACCACTGACAACAGCATGAAGGCATGAAAGGTCTTTCCTTTTGACGTCAAAATTCGCTTCACATGTTATTTAACTCATTTTTCATTACAACACCCAACAAATTAATGAGCTAGAACATATTCCCGTTCAATCAGCATTAGCTGTGAACTGAATGTATCAAGGTCAGCCTGTAGAAATTGTTCAGTGCTGTTCAAGCAGCATTGCTAGTAAATCAGGAGAGAGGTTTTATCACACACAGACAAGGAGGTAAAAACCCGTGTCGGAGCTCAACTTTCAGTTACCAGAGTCAGATAAAAGCTAGAAAAATAAACCCCTTTCTAATCAAGCAAATAATCTGGAGAAACAGAGCTCCAAAATATACACCTTGATAAAGAATTTAGAAGTTTTCCCAATATTTTATGAGTACTACCAGTTTTTCGCCTTCCTGTGCACTGAGTAGATATGTGTTAGTCTCTCCACTGGAGTAAGGGAAGGAGACAGATTATTAGCGTGCAGGTATTTAGACTGCAACGAAACTCACCAAAAGTGAAAATAATCATTAATTTAGGAATTAGTACCTTGGGAGAGACAGCAGAATTCCCAGAGACTTAACCTGAAATTAATGACCGGCTAGTCATGAGGAGCTTGGGAAAAAAGCTTTGGCTTTTCGAAGGGGAGACAAGATCGAAGGGAAAAACGAGGAAGGCAGAAACACTCCTCCGGGCAGGGCTGCAGCGAGCGCTCAGCGAGGTCAGGGTGTGCATTCACAGGGCGCCAGCGAAGCTGAAATCCCTCGCCATTCGGCCATGCCCCGCCGCGCCGTACTCCAGCAGCACGGCCAGCAGATGCCCCTTCCTCACAGGCCACCGACACCCCCACGGGAGTTTCCACGTCCGCTACATACAACCGAGTTTCTGCATCAGCTTCCCAGGGCACGCGAGCCCCGAGTCCGAGTTTGGCTTCGCCCTGCCGGCAGCAGAAGCCTGCGGGCTGCGTGCCCGCTGAGTATTCATAGATGGTGGTTTACTTCGTAGAAAGCCATGTCCTGCTGTGTTCGCTGCTGGTCATACGTCTTCCCAGATAGGGTAAGAATTCATCAAAAGCCTTGCTGGCTTGACATGGGAGAGAAAAGCCCAGTTTAAGGCCTACAAAAGCCAAGATTCATGCAGAGATAACAAATCTATACGTACAGCCTAGCTGAAAAGGGTACTTGATGGCATGTATGCTAGAAATTTAAGCACAATAAATCATGTTCTGTATTAAAGCAACACCAATTTGCTACTGTCACCATCTCAGTTTTCCGTGGGGATTAAAATTGTA
The DNA here is from genome assembly GCF_047370975.1 of Nipponia nippon. NCBI lineage: Eukaryota > Metazoa > Chordata > Aves > Pelecaniformes > Threskiornithidae > Nipponia > Nipponia nippon. Next base: position 751,749 of record NW_028262291.1, on the reverse strand, counting down.
GACATGTATTTTCACACTAAGGAATCACATCAAAAACTGAAGGGATGAACATCGGCTTCATCCCTGTTCTGACTTGCAAAAATACTTACAGCTGCTCGTAAATTGTAAAAAAAAAAAAAAAAAAGCAATCAAGTATGTATACAGGAACACTTCTCAGGATGCCTTCCACCACCCCTTTAATAACATTTTATTTAATAAATTCTGAAAATTGGCCACTGCCTGAAGAGTTTTGAGACATCAAATGTTTTAGTCTTTGAATGATCCACACAGGTCACCATATGCATGCTATTCACAGCTTTTTGAATAGGTAATAGGTAAAGTTTAAGCCCTCTTTGCACGCACGTGTAATTACACAGCTTTGCTGTACAGGGCTTGCTGTTTGTGCTAAGCAATGCTTCATCCGCGCAGGGTTTGCTTTGACTCTGTGTTTCAGAAGCCCGACGTTTCCTTACAGAAAGAAACTCCTTGCACATCTATGTCCCAAACCTTCAAATATCGCGGATCTCTGTGGGCATGGCAAGCTCCTTTTAGGCAAACACCCAAGCCCCCACTCCAGAGCAGGCGGCAGGCAATAGCAACCTCAGCTGCCTGTGCATCGCTGGCGTTCGCAGCCTCGTGCTTGACGAGCCACGCTAGATTTTCCTGATCAATCAAACGCTACCTGCAACGTTGCTAGAGCCACAGCCCCAACCACTGTCCTAAGAGCACAGATCTTCTTGGGTAAGTCACTTTAAGACTCTCTCCTTAAAATTAAAAAACAAGTCCCACAAAAGAAAACCGGGTGGGAAAGGCTTTGCAGCAGCTCCTCCTCGGGAGTCTTGCCGAGGACCGGATCCTTTCGGGAAAAGACCGGCTTTGGCTTCCTACAGAGCAGGAGTAGACTTGGTCTTACATTGTAATCAAAGCTTCGACACATCAGAAGCCATCTGAGCTACGGGTAGTACATGGAAAAGGTGTCTACTTCTTTGGCTATTCCAAAAAGAAACTGCCATGTAGATATACTATAGATGCGTACAGTGAATTAAAAGGCTTTCTTGGTTCTCCTCTTTCAACCCATATTTTGCCTTTTGACTCCCGGGAGTGAACACTTTCAAAGAACTGCTTAATTAAGACACAATCTGTCTTGTTTTAAAAGACCATCGTTGTACGCGCATAATGAGGAATGCTTTTTACCCGTGACGATTACTTTGCCTCTGCTGACGACACCGGCCATTTCCGCACAGTTATCTGATGCGATGACATCCTTCTGCAACTCTTAAGGTCAGTTTTAGCTCACACCGCTCTATCTATGAATATGCCTAACGGTACCCGTCCTGGCACAGACTCGGTAACTCCCCCAGCCCTGAGAACGCAGCACATCTTCCCTTGTTTCCCCCTTTTCAGCCTGTTCCGAAGCCGACGCTGTTTACTCATGATGGCTTAGTTTCATTCACAGACCTGCCCGAGGGAATTTGTCCAGGACTTCCGAAACTCCACGCACCCAATACGAGCGGGCTAGCACCCTCACCCCCCGCTCAGGCATTTCTGTACAAGAGCTGCATCTTCTCATGGAGGTGGCATATCCTATCAGTCTCCAACTTATATTTAAAATAGCTTTAAGTGCCAAGGCAGGCAGGGAAGTTGGGCAAGTCGCTAGTTTTCTGGATCCTCTCGTTACCTTCTAAAAATCAGCATTACACTTGCCACCTTTCACGGCTCTCTTAGCGATGCAAGTTCAAGCCATTTGTTATGTATCACAGCTAATATTTCTCAATTTCTGGTAATAGTTCTGTTTTTAATGCCTCTGAAACATTTCAGTAGTGATTTTAATTTAACTTGCTAGAGTTTCCTCCCTGTTCTACATTCCTCTGCTGTACAGGACACTGAAAGGTGTCTTCTTGTAGTTCTAACAGTCTCCTCTGCTGTTTAAAGGAAATTTAAAAAGTACCATGATTAAAGGTTTCTTTTATTTTTATTAATGAGTCACTTATTATACACCCTGAACCTCTAAACCACTGCCTTTAAACAAGCTTTGAATTAACTGCAAGCACTTTGCTCCTATGGCTCTTCGTGTACGCAAGCTTCCTCCCAGCCATCTCGTTTCTTTTGAAGTTATCACTACTCGCCGAAATCTTTCCTGTGCTCCTACAAGGCTGTTCAATCTCAGTACGTTACGGTAACGACTATAAAGTGGGTTCGCTGTTATAACACCTTGAACCAGAACCTATTCGTTGCTCCGTGCCAAATCAAGACTTGTTTCTCTACTTTCAATGCTCTGGGACATTGTCGTTGTCTTATCATATCATTTATGAGGCATATTAAAAAAACCAACCAACCAATTGCTACACGATGTTCCAACACGACCCTTACTGAGCCATGGGGGAGAGCAAAGAGAGAAACGGTCTTCTCGCATTATTGTGGATTCTGCCCTAAAGGATATTCTGAGCTCCGTGATTTTCTTTAGCCTGCCTGTCACTACCCGAGCCAACTAGTGCCACGCACTGCCCGTTTCAACGTGGAATTTAAATTCACGGGCACTCTCTGTTATCTGGTGATATGTTTAACTTATGTTTTAACACGCAACACAGCCCCCAGCACAACAATTCTGTACCAGCGTTTGCATGCTGGTATCAAAACAAACATAGTAGTAGCCGGGTTTTACCACCTAAATGAGATTGTTTTAGTCCTGTTCCTCACTATTCCCTAGATGAGTTTTTCTAGTTCTATCTTTTTAGTTTTAAAAAAAGTTATAATTTCAGGTATACCAAATAATCCAAAATCCCACCGATTTTTGCTGCACAATCTGTTCTTGGGCAGGGGGGAATCATTCCTATCCACAACTACTATGAACTTGTTTAAGTCTGATTTTTCTTCTTCTTAAGAATTTTTACCTTGGTTATAGCAGTACTGCCTATCGCCACTTCCTACCCACAGCCGCATACGCTATTCCCTCCCTCCCAGCATCTCAGCAAACTTTCAACTTTCACAACAGCCAGTTGGTCTCAGCTCCACAGCTCCATATTCTCCTGAATATTTACTATGCTACTGCATCCTCATCAAGTAAAAATTATCCCCCAAGCTTTTAATTGTATACATTAATCTTCGCTTACTGCTCTAAAACTGTAAATAATGGTGCTGTAAACCGCTATAGCGCTTGCATTCCATGTCAGACTGGCATCTGTCACCGGCTAGAAGACCCACAGATCTTTTATCTACCTCAAGGGAGCAGGAGCTCTCAGATTTAACTAGCACACATGAGTATTTGGAAGTGCAATTATTTTTTTTTTAAATTATTATTCCCCTTTTCACCCCTGACATTTCCTAGACAGATTGGTTTGGGAATACCACGGAGGCACCGTTTCTAGCTTTATATAAGAAAAGTAAACAGAGTACAATTTGCACAGCCTGGGCTTGAGCCATGCGTATTCCCTTAGAAGGAAAAGAAAGCCCAGCAAAAAAGCAAACCACGCAGCAGCACAGGTCTCTGAGGGTGAAGACTGGGAGGATGGGAGAATACAAAACTCAGAATTCAGTAGGGAGGCCGACGGTCTAGAGAGGGATCCATCACACTCCAAATAACAGCAGTGTCACGGCTAATTACATGAAAAGCCGTTCCCACTCACCCTGAGGCCAAGCATCAGCAAGGAAAGCAAACCTACAGAGATGTTTCGTTCCTCTGCATGGCCAACTGTAAATCCTAAAACACTTGAGAGAGCGCTTTCAGTGCCTGGGACTGGCTACACAGAACATGTAAACAGCTAGTCGTTCACGGGGACGCCTGCAGTTGGCTCAGGTTAAGAGAACGTTCTTTCTTTCCTTCTCTAGCTGTTGTACTGGCCAGGTAAAACAAGGCTGAGAAGTGGAGCAGCGCCAGGTCAGTGGGAGTTCACACGCTTCTCTAAGCCCCGGGGCTGGCTGAAGGCAGGGCAACCAACCAGCCAAGTGTGGGGTGAGAAAGGGGATCCAGAAGAACTTACCCCTCGGGGCCACAACTCCTCCTCCTTGCAAACAAGAGGTTTTGAGAGACTTAGGTATTTGTTCTGCCTGCCTCCTGCTGCCAGAGAGGCTCCACAGTTACGGCGGAAGGTGACGGCTGGAGGGAACGACAGTTCAAATCCCGCAGCCAGGGTGCTGAAGTGAAGGATCATATTCAGCCTTGAACCGGGAAGTTATTAATGAAAAAACCAAACAAACAACAAAAAACCAAACCAAAACAAAATCCTGCATAATGCTAAGTAAGTTGAGTAGTATATGGCTTAAAAGAGACATACGCACACGCACTTTCCTAAGCCGCAGCCTTGTTTGTGCACATTGGGGTTTTTTTTTCTAGTATCATTATTTCACCTACATGTGTGAACTTTCCTCCTCAATACACCATAATTAAACTGTGTATCTCCTCATCTACAGACTAGTATATCGATTTTAACCACATGGCCACATCCAAGTATATCCATATATAACCTAAGTGTATCTACTATATAACTAAACATTTATTTTAATTACATAAACTATGTAATGGAACTAAACATTTATTTTAACATAAATGCACTCAGCAGAAAGCAAAACCGGCTATTCTATGGCATACAAATAAGCAGAATGATTTAAGTGCTTTACTAAGTCCTGCAGTAGTATTTTGTTCATAGAGAAAGCGTGTATGTAGGTATGTACACGTGTACGTATAGCGGGGAAATGAAAAAACCCTTCCTTTCTTACATTCCCATAGACCCGCTCCAAACCTTTTACCTTTAAGTAGCTGTCCCCCATCACATGCTCGCACAACTTGATGGAAAAAGTAACTGAACACGTAGTTCAAGCTGAAGTGATGTGGCAACCGGGAGCAAAACTATGCAAAAAGCTCTCTGTAGGCTTCTCGTGGCTGCTCTGGACGATAGCTTGGGAACGACTTCAGCGTCACTCACACAACTGCAGGAGACCTCCTATGAGTTTGACTCGTTAGTAGAATCCACAAAGGCCATGGTTATAGAGGTACGAACATCATCCCGTTGCCAAGCCATAAAATTCCCGAATGCCCAGATATTTGTACAAAGGTCTTCACTATTTTATACGAAAACAACTTTATTTTTTTAAATTGAGACAATACTGTATTTTTTTTATTTTTGTTACTTATTGCACAGTCGCGGCAGATCACGGCTCATGTCTGCCAAGTAACAGGCTCCTCAGCTCTGCTCTAGTGGAACCGACACCAACACAAAACAACTGCAGCAATTCACGACGACTCTCGTCCCTCGGCAAAAGCAGCCAGCGCCTGCTACACAAGCAAAGCCTCACCCTTGCCAAGGGCCACCAGCTGCACAAAGGCGATTTTATTTGACCAAGATACACTAAGGTGAAAGCAAGAGCCCAGCGTACACAGATGAGTAACTCCTATAGCACCTTAAGGGCCTGAGGCACAGCATCACTTAAAATAGTATCACTCTCAACTTGGAAGACAGAAGAGCGCAACCCTAGGAATCTCAGGATGAATTCGGACGAGCACTCAAAACCGCTCCAGGGACAGACAGAAAATCTGCTCAGAAGCTTGGGGTCGTCTTTCATTTCCGTCCTTCGCTTCGCACCAGCCACTATCAAGGAACTGTTCTCAGTTAACGCAGTCGCAATGTCTTAGCAACAAGCTCTCAGCCCCCCCCCAACCCAGCAAAACCTCAGCCTTATTACATATGGCATGCCGAAGTTTCTAGCAGCTTGAATTCCCAGTCTTGCCAATAAGAGAGACAAGACCAAAACATCAAAGTGCCCTAAATCCCCTGCTTTTAGAGAAATGAACGAGGGCAAAAGAGGCAGAGTGATGTATAGTGGGGTTTAGGATCGCTAGCATCCTTCCAGTGAAATTCCTGTAAGCAAACAGAGGACACGTGGTAGAGCTGTAACTGATATAAAGCTGATTTGCAGTCACTGAAGGGTCAACACGGGAGGTTTATCGCTGGAGGTCTGTCTCATCTGTTTTGAGAAGTACCCCTCAGAACGAACATGACTTTGTTTTGGAGTGAATAAGTTACCCGAGTCTCCTTCACCCTAATTTTTCCACGATTAACTGTTCTTTGAAAATTACTGTGAACGAATGGGCATTGAATGGAGTGGCAAAAAAATCCCCTGACAACAACACTGATGCTATTAAATAACTCCATTAAGTTTGGTAATATTGTAGAGATTAAATTTAAATAGACTGCAGACTAGCGTATGCTAGCAAATTCATCAATTAAGGCGGGGGTGGCTGCAGAGAATCAAATTTAAAGGTTACAGTAGATCATAAGCAGCCCAAGGCAATAATATGATGCTGCACCAGCAAGCCTCAGCTAAAGTACTATATACAGTTTTTGAGTAATAAACTAAGAAGGAAAAAAAAAGGACGAGCTGGAGGGAGTCCATAAGACAACAATGAGAACAGGAGGTTTGCAGAACACCACACGCTAAAAGGTTGTGACAAGTAGGTCTGCTTTCTTTCAAAACACTGGATAAATACAACAACTACTGTCTGCTCTTACAAATAGTTCCTCACGTTAAACTTTTTCCATGTTTAGAGAGGACAGAAGTAAAAACAAAGCTTAGGTTGATACCAGGAAAAATCCATATAGTTATATATATTCTATATCTATATTTTTTTTTTACTATATATATTATAGCCATGTAATTAAACACACTACTTGATAAAACAGGAGAAAGGGGAGAGAAAGGGACAGAACAGGCCCCGTCACTAGAAGTTTTTAGGGGTCAGGGACAGTTTCGGCATACCTGGCATGCACCACAGCAAGAAGATGAGCAAGATGAGTTTCTGGAGGTCCCTCCCAACTCTGTGTTCTTGATTCCTTACACACTAGAAACCAAACACACTTCTGGATCGGTGCTCTGTTTTGTACTTAATTAACATTCCTATGAACACATTCAGGTTCCAAGGAGAGCTGGCAAATTTTTGTGTTAGCTAGTAAGGAGCTTACTCAGGCACATAGCTAAAACCAAAGTTAATTTTCATTAGTGATTTAAGTCAAAATTCAAATGACTGCCACAGAAAAGAAAGGCTGAAATATCCCCTTCTCTACCTCCACCCCAATCCGTCTTTCCCTGATCCTAAAAAAGTTAAAGTCTTCTTAGCTACCTCAGCTGGGACACAAAATGTGTCTTTAATTTTGTTTCATTTCTATGTTGGTTTTATCTGCTGCAGATCTCTGGTCCGCCTCAGGAGGTGGCCGGAAAGGGCCATATGCGTTCTCTTCGTAGAACAAAATGTATTCATCCCCAGTGAAGTCTGAAGATACAAATGGTATTTATTGTGTAGAACATACAATTTTTATGGAGTGACCTCATGCTTATTTAAGCCTCTGGTTTTGCTCAGAAGCCTTGCGGTTTCAGCTGTCCTCCCAAGAGCTACCAGCAAAGAGCCTGGATGTACCCGGGCAAGATGTTCAAACCATAAAAAAAAAGACTGCAGGAACCACTAGTGCTTTCAAGGAAGGTGTCACCTGCATCAACGCTGATGAGAAGAGCTGCAAAATGAAGCCTTTTGTAGGACATGAGTTGTTTTCCACATTTGTAGCATTATCAACTGTGCTACGAGAGCTTTCTACTGACATACTCATACTCTTAACATCTCAGTTCTCAGAACTACTTTTTTTTATGCCTAACAAATAAAAAGCAACCCACAGACTGTAAATGTCAAGCTACTTCACTATTTCCGAGAGGAGGAGGGAATATCGATCCCTGCTGAGACTTCTTTTGTCCCTGCTCATACTTTTCAGTACTTTCTCTTCCTTGGCTCCTCTCCGGTGTTCCCACTCCCCGAGCCTCTGTGGCGCGGGACGTGGAGATGTTCCAGGGTACCGACACCCCGGACGAAGGGGGGGACCCTCCTGAGCCAGCGGGATGCTATCAGGTGGCTCTAGCCGCACGCCATTTTTCCTCCTCTAAGTTCTGAAATACCTTCTAACGCCTATTCCTATTTACGATAGTTACTTCTGCCCCTAATCTATATTGTCAGTAACTTCTCTGTTTAATCCACCCGGGGAACAGGAAACACTCAGCTCATAAATCCAGACAGAGCTCCAAATGGGCAAGACTGGGCAGTAATCCATGAAGAGTTAAACCCTGAAATACTGCCAGCTGTTAAAATTAAAGCTATCTTCAAGTCATATCCGGAATGCTGTCACTTTTCAAAAAACCGGTATCTACCCACGGACAGCCAGATGTACCAACAGAATATAAAAGGGCTGGTACACAACTGAGTGGCTATCAAGCGTGCAAGATACTCCACCAACGCGACAGACTTCGGAAGAGAGGGGACATTTGGGAGGCTCATCCAACCCAAGACCGCATCCTCCTCCTGCTTCTCCGTAACATATATAATATCCCCAAGAGGGCCAGAGCTTATTACTTCTTCTGCAATGACAGCTTTCAGCATTTAATGTCCAATGTGAAATATTCAGCTCAAACAAAAGCTGGTAATACAGCACCCGCAAAATTTTTCCCAGATGGACCTCTGAAATCCCTCGCTGCTCTGGTTTTACTTCCAATATTTCTTTTAACAACAGGAGCGGAAGCCAAGGCAAACACACAGCTCCCTACCCTTTCCCGATCCCTAAAGCTGCCGTTACGTGCTTGCAGCTGTGCTGCAAACAGCCACACCGAAACGGGCAGGGATTCTGACAAGGCCACAGTTGTTGCTCTCCCTTCATGTGTGAGGATGTCACACATCCACGTCTAAGCAGCAAAAGGTACAGGTTTGTGCAACGATCGATGCCTCTTCCACCCATCCCTACAAGCAAGCAAGAACAGACTTACAAACTTGCTCTGTCCTCCCGTTCAGGAGCTGAAATGAGCTAAGGGAGCAAGCAGTTTCGTCGGACATAATATCTGTGTTCAGAGATCTTTTACAATTAAAGCAGAGAATGACTCTGATGTCTGTATCAGAAGTAAGGATCAGGTAAGACAGGAGTACATAGGCACTAAGAACAGTTGGTATAACATCAGTCAGCCTGCAATATACAGGTCTACTCTAAAGGTACTAAATACACCGAGCGCCCAACACAACTCTCGCACGTTTCTGTATTCCTGAGCGGTGCCTACAAGGAACGCACAGCCAGAGATCAGTCCCGCTGCACAAGGGCTGGCTTGTCCGCGTAGCCCTGATCAAACCCCAGCTCTGTTTCGACCAGCTCTGAGGAGATGGCTCTCTTGGGACCAGTTGACTTCCAAGAGCAAGCGAGTACAATAACAGCTTTGTACCAAATCGAACGTCAAGAAGACCCAAGAGATCCATGAAAGGACTCTCCTTCATATTTGGGCAGATCCCAAGGCTAGTCCAGACAGTCCCAGACACTGACTGCTTTCTCTGTCATTCTTGAGAAACCACTTACTATCGTGCTGCCAAAGCCTTCAAACCACCCAGCCACAAAAGGCTCCGGAGCCGCAGCCGGTCACGCTCTGCTCAGCGCTGCCTTCGCCAGCACTCAGAAATCCCTTCTTGTTCACAAAGTTATTTTCTTTCTTTGTTGCTTTAAAATGTCAGTCATTGCTGCAATAACTATGAGGCACTGAGAGAGGGGGGAAAAAGGTTTTACTTGCAACAATGACTGCATGCAAAGTATCTTCTGTCTTGCCTGAAAAGCGTGACACTTTAAAGCCAATAAAACAGGGAACGATTTGGGCAACAGAAGCAAATAATACAGCACAGAGAACAACGAATAAGCACTGAAAACCAGCTCAACTCCATCTTAAGTAATCCATAAGCATTCAGTGGCAACTGATAAAATAGAAAATTATGGTCAACGTGAAATAACGCACACAGGAAAAAAAATGCAGCCCTAACAATACCTACAGAACCACAGGCTTCACACAGCCTCTATCACACAGAAGAGACATTAAAATCACAGGGAATTTTCTATTAAAACGTCCATTTACTATGTTGCGGAAAAGAGAAAGACAGTGTTGACTACTGCGTATGGAAGTAAAAATGAAAAGGATCGTCACATTAGCATTACACACATCCATGCTGCTCCCACAACTGGTGCTCCGCAGTGAATTCCCGTACTTTTGTCTGCAAAAAGATATGGTAGAAAGAGAATAATATGGGAAAGACAACATGGGTGATGAGAGAGAATGAAATGATTCTCTATTAAAAGAGGTAATCAAAGATTAGGATTCTTCAGCAAGGAAAACAGATACTAAAGAGAGAAATACGACAGAATAACACCGTACCTTACAAAGGAAGCGTGAATAATCGTTCTCTGTTCACTCCTCCACAAACCAAGAGCATCAAATCAAACCCCAAAAAGCTTTAAAACCTCCCCTGGCAATTTCAGGGTAAACAGTTGGGTTTTTTTTTTTCCCCTCTACACAGAGCATGTTAAATTATGGGATCTGTACCAGAGGATGGTACGGAAGCAGAAGGAAGCAGGTGGTTAAAACGAGGTGACCCACACTCACGGGGGACAGCTCCGTCATGGGCTATGAACCCCCCGCTGCGCCTCTCCCTGCTGGAGGCGAGGACGGCACGCTGAAGGAAAGTGATCCTTGTATGCTTTCAAGTTTGTTTGGTTTTTTAGTATTTTCCTAAGCAGTGCTACTACGGACAGCATGTGAACTAAACATAACATAACTTTACAATGTGTCCTTTACTCCAGTAAAGGAAAAACAACCTATAACGTCTTTTGGAACTATGCTTTATCCTGCATTTTTCAGATACATGTATCTTTTCATGTATTAAGCATCATTTCATTAGCAGTAATGTTTTTCTCAGGGTAATATTAATTAGCATAAAAAAAGACTGCAATTAAAACAGCTTGCAACCATCCCATGACCCACACAGAGCTGGAGAGGGAATAATTTCCTGTTCCATGGCAGAAAATAATTACTTCTGCGGCTGATAAAGGTAGTTACGTATTCATTTCCAATGAACCCCATGCCTCCCACATGCTGCTCTGCTATTTCCTTTCTCCAGCTGCCCTTTCTGCAGCTGCTCTCTAGAATTAAAAGCAAGATGTAGATGTGCAGAAGCCTTTCCCCTGTTTGGAAAAGTGAGAGGTCTAAAGGACAAGAACCGTGCGCTCTTTCACCAAAACCGCCGTGGGAAGAGGTCAGTGCAGGCTGTGGCGGAGGCACTGGGAACGTCTCGGCTCAAAAGGCTTGAGATTTTTCCACTGGAGACACATGACTAAACATCACCTTACAGCCATTGCTTTGCACACTAGAAACTCCGCATTACAAAGCTATCAGTATTACACCCTCAAGTAGAACCTTGCTTTGTGAAATATCAAACGATCAAGTACCAAAGTGGCTTACAAACTTTAAGACTCAACCTGGCGACTGAAAACCAATTCCTTCAAGATGTCAAACCAGCCAAACACCATACTCTGCTACAGATCAGTCACACTGTCTGTCCCAGGATTCCTCCTTCATATCAAAGCTTGAACTGAGAACAGCAATCCATTACTAAGAGCTAAAATACAGTCTTTTCAAGACGATAAAGGCATTTATTTAAATGCCAGTAGTCCAAACTCATCCTCCAAATAAACTTACTCATCTCAGAAGAGCGCAGATCTTGTTTGGTAAAGATATTTGGCATCCCGTTTTCCCAATAATTTCCACTAAAAAAATAATTTCTCTTTTATTCTATTTTACATCTTGTCAGTCCATCACAGTAACTGCCGATAAACACTGTTCGTCAAGGAATTCACCAGAACACCAGAAAAGCATATTCCCTTACCTCTACAAGTATCTGTACCACTCTACAAACTCTCTTTTGGTGTATTTTCAAAAAAGGAGGGCAATCCTTTCAATCCTGTGCATGAGTTGCAACCAAAGCCTGTTCATGCAGGCTGCTGAAGAGAGCAAAGTACCTTCCCTCTTGCCTACCTCCTTACTGAAATCCTAACCAGCTGCAGCACTTCAACACAGAACACCTTGCTTGGCTAAACTGCAGATCATTGCATCTTTTATCATGGGGGGAAAAAAAAAACAACTCTAAAAAGAAGGAAAAAAGCAGCATATGCTGCTGTCTCAATTCCTTCCCAAAGCCAGAGTGCTTTGCAGAGCGACAAGCAGCATCCATGAGCAGAAGACAGCAGTGCCAGGCCAGAAGACACTCACCAAAAGACTATAAAAGGCTGTCTGACAAGAATGATGTTTCTCCTTACTCCAGAATTAAGATGAATGTGAGAGCATTGGCACAGCACTAAGCCCACGCTCACAGGCCTAGCTGACTGAGGCAAATTCATCACCTCTTGACATAAAGCAAGCATCTCTGTGCAACAGAGCATTATCGAAATGTCAATAACAGAGTAAAAACCAACAATTAACCCAAGAATGATGGGGGGACACAGAGGAAAAACTCATTCATATTTAATATGTAACTCTTAAGACTCTGCCCCCACAGCTGTGCAGCTGGCTGCGAGCTTGGCTCTGACGGATATACGCATTATTTGACAGGGGGCTGAAAGGGGCCAAGGGAAACAGAGGACCCGTGAAAGAAAATGAAGAGAGCCTCACCATACTGAGCTCTCAAACTCAGGAACTAGCTTTCTGCAAGTTATCTGCATGAAACGTTTCCTTTGGCAGCCCATCTACACCCAGCACAGAACAGGGCGCTCCGACAGGCATTTTCCCAGGGTCTGCACAACCAAAAGCGATGCCGACGGAGTTCAGCTCCTTTCTGTGCCAAGACGCCTGCAGCATCCCACCCGGGCACACACATGGGCCCAAAAGCCAGCTGCTGAGCAAACGACTGTCCTCCGCTTTAGAAAGGGAAACTGCACGATTCCCAGGAAAGCTTCTAAACAAATTTTCCTTTGCTTCACCTTGTCAAGACGTATGCACTTAAGCTACAAGTAGCCCAAAGAATATGCTGTTTAGTCTGCTAAATTTAGCCTGGTGAGCGCCAAATGGAGCTCACTCTGCTTACTCATCTCAAACTCAGTTTGTCATTAGCTTGTTTCTCCAAGCCTCATCTGCAAGTTCATCCTTCATTACCGCCACCAAAGTTCATCGACTCGTTAGGTGCAGACTCACAAAAGCCTTGACACAATCTGTTCTTATGTCCAAAGAAGTTCAGTATTCTGTTTGGGAGCTTTTGCTCAAGAACTCTTCTGGCCATCTCATCTCAGAGAGAGATTCATAATTAAATTGGCGTAAGCAAAGCAAAGCTTATTACTATAATCACAACCAAACCTACCGTCTGTCAAGCCATTACTTATGCCAGTTCACCAAAGCTGTTAAAAATGGCTTTTAACGGAAAATAACGTCAATGGAGTATATGCCAAGTAAGAGCAAATAAGCTCTTTTTTTCCCCCCCCATTTTTTAAATGCAGCTCAGCTCACAACAATCTCCAAGTCCTTTTCCTATGCTTCTTAAAAGCAAGAAGTAAAAAGTTACATACCACTGATGGCACTCGCCACTTTGGTCCCATTTCTGTAAGGCAATTTCCATCTCTTCTTTCCCTGCAAACAAGTGGTCAGAGGTAAGAAATCTCTGAGGCTGTTAGAGTACAATAACAGAATGGCATAGAAGTCCTATCTGTTAATTTTATAATACGTTTGGCTTGAAAACATCCCGTAAATAACTTCATACGCTTGCAGTGATATGGAACATCCAAGACCACTCAAAGAGATCACGCAAATTTGTAGTACGGCAGCAAACTGTGCTGACCTGTCAACGTGGTTTCAGCTCACGTGGCAGTACGGTTCTCTCTAACGAGACCTCCTCCCACACCAGGCTAAGAAGAGTTAATTAGAGCTTCCAGTGGTTTTGGTCTGATGCATTTCACAGCCTCAGATCTAGGACCCACCCCACTTCCCCCTCTCCCCTCCAAGAACCTGCAGTCTCAAAAAGCTGAAAACCAAGTGCCTGTGGAAGGCTAAAAGGACTATCGAAACAAAACTTAAAATTTCATGTTTTAAATGGCTACCATGATTTCCAGAAAAGAACAATTATATTACAAAGTGATAGTATTAATTAACTATATATAGTTACGTCCATAACAAACAGAACAGAAATTATTTAGAATAGTATCTTTTGTTGCACATCTTAACTGTAACAAAGATGATTTTTTTGTTTTATTCTGACCCGCCTACAATCTTGCAAACAAACCACATTCAAGACAGTGAAGAAGAATGAGGGAATGGAACTGATTCCTCTAAGTAAACACACATGTAAAAATATATTTCTTTTTTATATCTGCACATGTTAGCAACACAAAAAAACAAATGTCTTACAGCAAAAACTTATTTATCTTAATACCACACTGGATATGGATGATAGGTTTGAGAAACAAATTTTTTTTATCTTTAACTAGCCCTTGGTCTACTTACACTATCTTTCAGACTGCAAACCTTTTAAACACATACCACCCCAGTACTGCTAGCTACTCACCTAAAAAAAAAAGATTACAAGGAAAAAAAAAAAAATCCACCACATTGTTTGCAAGCGTAGGATTTAAAAATCTGAAGTGTAATGTCAGCTTTGAACATCGCCCTTCCTTTGCCTCAAACACACAGTTCCTCACCATCAGTGGCGTACGACCTCTTCTCATCCATGTCTTCTGTGATTTCGTACATATCACTATGTGCTCGGGCCAGGCGCCAAAGAAAGTCTTTCTGGTCTGCATACTGCAGGAAAAACACAAATGTGATACGTCAAGACCCATTCTCCCACGGACAAAGACCATGAGAAAGAAAAATCAAGTGGGGGCATACGCTAGAAGTGACACAGACATTTTTTTGAAACCTTAAAAGGTCCCAACTCTACAAGGACTGAAGCAGAACCACAAAAGAGCAAACTGGATGGCCAAATTTATAATTAAGCTTACAACGCTACACTACTGGTACAGGTCTAATTGTTGTCGCCTTCTAACAAGGAACCCCTCCACTTCAAAGGCCGTGCTGGGGTCAGTTCTTCAGCAGCCTCCGCCAACCTCAAAACACTGGGTGAAAAAAATCCCTCTAAACCTCACCACTTCATTGACATTCACAAACTGAATTTTACTTTTTTCATGCTTCAGTCTGCATTCAAACAGTTTCACATCCTGCCTCGTTCTTAAACCCGGGACAGTACTGTAGGTGTACTGCTAAATTTGAAGCAGCTATGTTCTGACAAACTCAAACTTACTTAAAAAAAAAAAAAAAAAAGAAAATTAAAACACAACCACGTACCAGCCTGGTTTCTTTTGCAATAGTATTGTAAATAAAAGAAAGTGGGAGAATCACCAGAAAGAAGCATGCAAGAGAATTTCAGAAGCCAACAGGCCCATCATTTCTTCCTGGTGGGAAGGAAAAAACCCAACCTACTTGAAATTAGAACTGATCAAGTTATCTGTTATTTCTTTCCTACTTTTTCTCCTGGAAGTACAGGAACCAAAAAGGTTGTACTTTTTAAAGGGCTGGTAACCCAAAACGTTTTCTTTGCTGGCTCTGCAGTACTTAGGTAAACACTAAGAGAGGCTGACAGCGCAACTGCGGCAAGCACAGTCGTGCCGGCACCGGCGGCCGTCGGTCACAACAGCCACAGCGAGACACATCTCAACGCTGGCTGCCTCCGCGGCCTGTGGCCAGAGGCAGAAGCCAGCTATCGGCCACGGCCAGAGTAAAACCGTCACTGCCCCTTGCTACGTTCCCACGCCTCAACGGCGGCGCCAACGGTCACTGAACCAAGGGCTCAGTTCACATCACCTATACGATAGAAACAGACACATTCTTTCAGGTGGCAAAACACCTGCACCGTCCAGGTTTTTCATCTCATTAACTAACACACACATAAGTGTTGCCTAACCCTTCTGTTTGAATATGCAACTTATTTATTTCATGAACCATCACACACACGCACTGGGCAGTCCTCGGAAAGACCACGCTTCCCAAATATAGACTGAGCCGTTGCGTATGCAAGGAGGGAAGTG
The DNA here is from genome assembly GCF_047370975.1 of Nipponia nippon. NCBI lineage: Eukaryota > Metazoa > Chordata > Aves > Pelecaniformes > Threskiornithidae > Nipponia > Nipponia nippon. The sequence goes on along the minus strand of NW_028262291.1, from coordinate 735,877 downwards.
TTCTCAAGATGTCTGCCGAGTTTACTGTGTACACACAGCACTGTTATTTTACACATGCACAGTGCGTTCGCTCAGGGAAGGTGATGACATGATGAGACGCACAGTTCCAAGGCAGAAAGCAACTGGGAACTGGCTGCTGCCGTAGCCCGAACAATTTTGGCCTTCAGCCCGCTCCCAAGCTGCTCCTGAGGAAGGGGGCCACTGGAAGCTGGCCCAGTTGTGGTGCAGGACCTGGACCCTGCTAAGATATGCAATTTCCTCTTTCCCAGCTATTTAGCTGAAAACACAAATCACTGCTGGAAAATATAAAAAGGCAACCTTTACCGCCAGTTTATTATTCAGCAGCAGCTGGAATCCCTCTCTCTTCTCCTGCTCGCCTCCGTTGTGCAAGCGGTCAGCCTGCTGCAGTAGCTGACCCAGTCCTTCCTCTAGCGAGGAATCCAAGATTAAATGCGTTTCATCCTCGTTGACAAGATCCAGGGAATCCCGGCGCGCAGTTCTCACTGTTTCACAGCTCACTTCGTCCTCCCCTTCTTCGCTCTCCCTCTCGGACTCCCGGTCGTAATCAGACTCGGCATTGGCCGTGGTGTACCTTTGAGGAAAAAAAACACAGCGCGGAATTAGTTTGAGGAGATGCTGTGCAGCCTAGGACAGTTTTGTACATACGTACAGAAAAACCCACTCTTCCTAACAGAGGAAGAGGAACATCTTACTTTATCCTGGAGAACACCGCACAATCCAAGCGTCTCCAATAACACACCAATCATTATTTCTCAGGTAATATACACAACCTCAAAAAGCTGAAGAAAGAACGCCCCCCAAAAGTGTAGTAGAACTCAGTCACAAGCGTCCACATCTCACTTGCACAGCGTAACAGCTTCTCTTAGGACTTCTAACCTCAACGTAAGAGAATTAAACAACTAAGAACAGAGCCAGGACAATCCAGTTAAAATGTATAGATTATAAAAGCGAATTTCAACAAAAAAATCAACACACTCATCCATGTGGAAAATATAACCTGAGGTTTTCAGCCTGTTCCAGGAAATTTCAGACACAATAGCTGTCTTGGCAATATCTAGTACCTCCATCATCTTGTCCGAGCGCTAAATATGAAACTGCTTGTTCACACTGACATGTGAAAAGGTGCAAAACAGTAGGACAGCGATCAGAACGATTTCAGATGAGCAAGTCCTCCAGCAAGGAGACAGCAGACGAGCCACAAAGATACCACGTGTACAAAAACCCGGGCAATGATTAGCTCCTAAAGCAGTCAAATGAACCAGCACAAAGCTCGGATCAAGTCTTCTGAAAATGGCTAAAATTGAACTCCCCCAAATTGTATACAGGCACCTAAGCTGGAAGTGTAAAACAGCATTATATACTGACCGATACTATTGCAGTGAGGTGTCTACTTACAGAACTAATTTCGTTTTAAAGAAGGCTCTCTATTTGTCCCCCCTCACATTTATCTGCAAGCTCTTAACTGAAGAATAAGCACCAGTCAGCCAGCAATTTAAGAATGTGCACATTTATATTTGGATTTTGTTGGTTTATCTGAATAGAAAGCTCTCTTCTTGAAGCAAGCTACTTCAAATCATATAAACACTTAATTCTAGGGGATGCTTGTAACTGTTACCCAATTAAACTGTGCCCAAGCCATGTGTTGAACTTTACAAGTCCTGCTGGAATTAAAAGTCATTGCAGTCCGGGGGCATTCGGTAACTACAGCTGTACTCCCTGTTGTCCCGCCTGCATTGCCCCGCCGAGGGAGAGCCTAGCGCTCTGTCTGTGAAGCTGCCTTTCTCTGGAGGCAAAGATAGCCGACCGAGTCCGTATCTGAAGAAAGCAGTCACAGTAATTCGGCCACACACAGATAACAAGACACGTTTGGCTATCGAAGCGTCCGTTTTCTGAGAACCATCAATAATGCTCCAGCATTTCCCTCTCTGGTAGAGGTAACAAATGCCCTCACTCACCACAGCCTCCGACTCTCACCCATAAATTTAAAAATGCACCACTTTGTACGGAAACATTTTAAGACAAGAAATAAAGTAACAGTCAGCCTTATCACTGCAAAGGCAGGACAGCAAGCACTACAAGAAGACACGCTGCAGATCATGTAGGCAGCACTAAATTAACGGATAATGTCGCAACACGGTGGCAGGTGACACTGGCACGGCTCTGTTTCAGATTGAGTTAAAAGCTTCGTTTCTTGATATTTTCTTAAGATTAATGACATTATTAGTTCTCTAGAATAACTCACTTCTGACACTTAAACACAAACTCCTCAAATTCTCTCATTTCCCACCCTAAGCTACTTTGCAGCACGGTTGTGGGCTAGGCAGCTGTGATACTGTCTCACGGCAACGTTTTACTGGCAGCTGCAAATATTTCAGTACTTCAGCTGAAAAACACTTTCCACGTTGAAGGCTCCTGAAACACAATATGGTCTTTAAAACCAGGCAGCAATGGATGGCTCCTGTACGCTTTTTTTCTCCACCACAAAAATGTGTTTTCTCCAAGACAGCTCATACAAGATGCTGCCAGTTTAAAAAGACAAGTAATACTGTATATAACTTCATAAACTCAGAGCTTTCAGAAAGATTAAGGGATTTAGATGTTATCAGCCTGTTTTCTTGAGTTTACGATGATGGAAAGTTCTTAAATGCTTTACTATGTTGAGGCCTCTGGCTAGCACACATCCTGAACGAAAATGAAAACATACTATCTGGAACAAAAAAGCTCACGGAAAGAGGAGGCAAAGCAGCCCAAAAGACCAACGCGGTGCCAAAGCAATATAGAGAAATTAAGCAGCCCAGGACCCCTGGGCTCCTGAAAGCTCGTGATTATTTTTGTGAACTGTATATGAAATCAGAGAAGATGCTTATGTCCATGTGGTTTACAAAACAAAGCTGAAATGCGAGTTCTTCTTTCTGAATTTCATTAAAAGAATACAATTGCCAGAAACGAATACGCAGCTGAAATGTATCTGTTGAGAATAGTCTCATTCTTCCTCCCAGTGGCTGCTAAAAACCTTACTCTTTTCCAAAATGTACATTTCCCACCCTGACTTTCTACTAGCGAATTTTAGTATTTACATCTCTAAAAGACAATATTGCATACTAAAGGCAGCTGCTTCTGAACAGACTAATATTATACCTACTGGGATAGGACGAATGCCAGAGTGAGAAATTATATACGATTTGAATTTTTTTAAAATCATATGAGAGCTGTTTATGCACTAATTGTCCATACTGGTCATCGAAGCTAATTACAGATTTTAAATAAAATGTAAGAACTCCTCCAACCATCACTAGGCTCCCAGTAAAGTAATGAGGTTTTGCAGTGAAATATATCCCTGCTCCACGCTTCACTTGAGCTCCCCTAAGGAGGATGCCTTCTCCGAACCTTAGAATTGCTGTCGGCCTCTGTCACGCCTTAAAATTTCCTAATCATCAGATGGCTGTTGAAAAAGACCACCCTTTCCAGCACGCTTTACAAAATACGTTGGCACCCCAATGACTCAATGCATCTGTTGTTATCTAGATAGCAAGGTCTTGTCTTCAGAACCAACTATATAGTTTTAAAATTTGTTATGCAGCCTTGTTACCTATTACACCGCCGTGAATCACTTACTCCCTAATTCTGCTTTTAGATGAACACCCACTTCAGCTAAATGAAGCAGTTCTATAACCTGAATGAGATCACATCAGCTCTTTCCTGCTTCGCCAATTCCAGCTTCTAAAGATAAAATACTAAAAGGACACGTTTACGGCAGTCACAAAGCCTGCTTTCCTGCAGATCCGCGTCCTTTGTTCGAGGAGGCTGCTACAGAAATGGCTGCTTTGTCCCCTGATTACAAACCCGTGCTACCAAGTGTCAGTTTGCACCAGCCGCCCGATCATTTAGCTGCTACCGCACAGCACGCCACATCCAAATCCCGCCTGCCTTGCTCTCGGCGCTATAATTAACTTACAATCATAGAAGCACTTAGGTTGGAAAAGACCTTTAAGATCATCGAGTCCAAACTTCCCTCTTTAAATTACATTTCATTTCAGCTTCCTTTGGAAAACGTATATGGCCAGCGCTGCATCATTTAGAACACTTACACACCTCAGCTGCTATAGAATTCGTCTGACTAAGGCACAGAAGATAACCATTTCGTCAGAAAGGCGGCAGTCGCATACATGTACACAGCAGACCTCCTGTTATCTATCTAATATGACAATACTTGCATCTATATTGTCATTTTTACCGATGTTCTTAAACTACACAGTACTTTTCACCTGTTTTTAAACTGTAAGAACTTAAGCAACACAACTGATCGTGTGACACACTGAGAAAAATCTGTAAGAAATACCCTAACTGAAGGCATTTTAATTAATTGGCATATATTTTTAACTTTCTCAAGTTTCCCAGACATTCTAAAAATATAGTATTGTATGAAAATTTTCTCTATAAACTCTCTCAACTCAAGTCCCGGGCTGGACTTCTACTTCCCTTCTTCCTGCCAGGTCCCCTAATCCAATTATTGCTTAAAAAAAACCCTCAAAAACTATACATATTTTTGTTTTCTTTCCCCACTTTGTCTAAAAGTCAGAATGGTTGCACTTCTCTCAATCTGGCCTGGGCAGTAGTAGACTTACAGTAATAAATGCAAATAAAAACAGGATGACAGACACCTAGTGGGGGGGGGAAAAAAAAAAAATCCTTTCCTTTCTGTTACCCACTGCTCAGATGTAACTGGGCACCAAAGCCCGTAAAAGCTGCTCCTGGCCTGGTGCTCTGCTTACCCTCCTTCACTTTCTCCATCGTCCGTATTGGCTGCTCCTGAGCTGGCTGTGAAATAAATTGAACTGGAGCCTGTGGAATCACTTCTTTCTCTAGGAAACGGAAACCGCCTCCGGCGAGTTACTTTCTGGGTTTCTTCCAGATGGGACCTTTGAGGAAGGCAAAAAGAGAAACAAATAAACATTTGATAGTGAAATGTCTGCTATTTCACTTCCCTTCTCCTCTCCAGCAGATTCCATCCAACTCGCTCTATATCAAAGAATTCGCAAGGTGACTTGCCCTGGCTTACACAAACATCCCGCGACCATACAGCAAACGTCATATTCCACAGTTAAAGCGAGCCTGACCACAGACTTGGTCCACATACAACCCATACGTGCAATCCATAAACAAAAGGATAAACACATCACATGCATTCCTCCGATTTCCTCAGCGAGCAAAGACAAAGGAATCCTCAAACACCCTGCAGAATATAGGACCTTTTATTCTATATCAAAAGCTACCTACAGCTGGCAGCAATCAGGGAGGGAAAAGCAGCAACAAGAGACAAACGTTTACACAACACACAACCTTCCCAGGCTAGAACATGAACCAAGTGTCACTACTTTATACTCCGTAAGAAAAAAACCAACCCTGGCTAAACATAGGATTTTTTTTTTTTTTTTACATTAATCTCACTGGAGGTCAAGACATAACGCCAGTGGAAACTAGAGAGACACTTCTTCCACTTTTGGATTTTAAATTTAACGTACTCAGTCATGGCTATGGAGTAAATATGTGCAACAGTAGAAGGGGGCAGTGTCGGTACCTGACTTCACCGACGATTTCGGCAGCTAAGTGCTGCAGGCTGTTCCGTAGCTCCTCCACTTCTTTTCTTAGCTCCGAAATGTTTCTTAACACGGAGTCAAGGCGCTCCAGCACATCCACCTGCTCGCCCTGTGTCAGGAGAGGTGCGTACGTGGCACCATCTCCCGCCTCTACAGGAACCGGCACTGTGGGCACCACTGCAAGGAAACAAGAGGAGAGAAAGTTCATCAGATGCAAATGGGAGAGGATTCCACGGGGGCAATCTTAGCACAATTTTGGCTTCAGAAGATGGCAGACGTGAGGCTTGCTCTCAAGTATTGCTGCCTGACCTGGCCTGGGGTTTTGCGTTCTTCAACTGGTTCGCCGCTCCCTTCTCTGACACCAGCATCTAGCCACGCTTAACGGATTTGCTATAGCTATAGGGGCACATAAAGCTCCTTTAACTACACGTCTATAAAAATCCCCTTGTAAAAATTGTTTTAAAAAGAGCAAAATCCATACTGAATATCACAAACGCTACTGTAGATAAGGAAACTGCCACTTTTTAAAAAGTCCTTACTGCAAATTAATTTAATTCCTCTTCTACACACTTCTGTGTTAACATCACAGTGAAAAACTACGCTCCTGAATTGTGGTCATCCCGGGAGACCTCAGCCAGGAAAGCAACCAGCTTGTAAGGTAACACGTGACAACAAACAAGGACAATGGAAGCCAATTTTGGCCAAAAAAAGACTTATTCTTTAAAACAAACAAACAAAACAAAAAACCAACCAAAACCACAAACCACAAACACAAACCCCCTTCTATTCTTATTCAAGGGAAAGAAAAACCCCACAGAAACCCGAAGAGGAGACATCCTACTTTAAATAGCAGTTCAGTCATCAAAACGGGTCCTTGTCTTGTACTGACTACCTGGAACCTCTGCCAGTCTGCCTGATCCATACATCTTCTTGCAGATATAACACGAACAAGCAGCATGTAAGAACAGATTTACATCTGTGGACTGTATATACATTTTCTTGAAAGCTCATACATATAAATAAATATGCTACCAGTTAAGTCGATTATTTAAGGAAGAATACTCTTTTGATATTAACAAAAAAGAGAATCGCTCTCAAAAGAGCAGCCAGATTTGCAGAAACGAAGGGCTGATCTTCCAGAGTACCCTGTGTTAACGCATCTCAACTCAGAGATCAAAATCGAGATTCTCTTCAGTAAAGAAGCACTGCAACCTCGTCCCGACTCTCCCTTCGCTTCCCAGCGACCGCGCCGCTTGCGCTGTGCTCTCGCGAAGGGGCTGCGCAGGATCTCAGCAGGTTGTGCTCCAGCGTCTGTCGCTGCTCCCGCAGCGTCTGTCACTGCTCCCGGGCAGGCCCCCCACGTCTCCCTGCTTCTGCTCAGGCCCTGCTCTTTCGGGGTGAGTCCCGTGGAACCGGACGAGCCCCTTCCTTCTGAGGGATACGGTCAGCAAGCAGGGGTAGGCCTTTATCGCCGCAATAGTTACCAGCCCATGGAAGCCGCCTATCAAAGCCGTACGGGTGTGCGGGCTCTCCTGTTCCTGCTACCCTGCTCGTACGGTCTGCGTGCCGCCTAGCAGGACAACGTGACGGTGAGAGTACCCAAAACCTGCTTCTGCGACATCAGATTAAAACACTGTTTACAAACCGCTCCCGCCCCAACACAGCAGCAAGGACAAGCCTTCAGGTACCCCAATAAAGACGCTCAAGTAGAAGTTCCTCCCTATAACCCGTTTTCTATTTTACACCTCGCCTGCCGAGCTATCCGTACCACGGCAGGGGAACAGCCGGTCTCATTTTCAAACCCCAGCAATCGCCAGAACAAACACGGTTTCGCTCGCGGTCCCCGCGGCTTTCCGCGGGCCTGGACAAAGAGACGCCAGCTCGGGTTTCTGAGCCGGCGTTTTTAAAACTGCAACGTTTCAACGCCAGCGGAGCTCGGCAGCGAGCGGGTAAACGCAGAGGTTCAGAGCGGCCCGCACGCGGGGCCGGCGCAGAAGGGAGCAGGCGCTGCCGGGCCTGGCCAGCTGACGGCCGCCCCTTTTAAAACCAGTTTTAAGCGAAAGGCGCGGGGCCGGGGCCGGGCTCCTTCTCCGGGACTCCCGCGCCCGGCCCGGCCCCCGCCCGCCCGGGAGGGAAGGCCGCTGGGCGCCGCTCCCGCCCCGGCTGCTCCCTCAGGGGGCGGCAGGCGGCCCGGCGCCCCGACCGGGGAAGGGACGGGGAGGGGAGGGAAGGGACGGGACGGGACGGGACAGGGAGGGAAGGGCGCAGCGCCCGCCGGCCGGCCCGGCCCCGCGGACCCCTACCCTGCCTCCGTCGCCCCGCGGCCTCCGCCTGCCGCCCGCCGCGCCGCCGCCGCAGCACCCAGAGCAGGCCCAGGCCGGCGCCCGCCGCCGCCGCCGCCGCCCCCAGCGCCAGCCCCAGGCCCAGGCCCAGCCCCGTCCCCGGCCGCCCGGGCCCGGGCCGCGCCATCGCCGCCGCCGCCGCCCCCCGCCGTCCCGCGCCGCCGCCGCCGCCCGGTGGCGGGGGCCTGCATCATCGCCGCGCGACGGAGGGGCGGGGCGTCACGAGGCCGTCAACCTGCGCATGCGCCTAATTATACCCGCACCTGCTCCGCCTGGTTGATTGATTGATTGGTTACACCTGCCCCTGATTGAGTACACCTGCGCCTGTACTTACACCCACACCTGCACCTGCCCCTGATTGAGTACACCTGCGCCTGTACTTACACCCACACCTGCACCTGCGCCTGATTGAGTACACCTGCGCCTGTACTTACACCCACACCTGCACCTGCCCCTGATTGAGTACACCTGCGCCTGTACTTACACCCACACCTGCACCTGCCCCTGATTGAGTACACCTGCGCCTGTACTTACACCCACACCTGCACCTGCGCCTGATTGAGTACACCTGCGCCTGTACTTACACCCACACCTGCACCTGCCCCTGATTGAGTACACCTGCGCCTGTACTTACACCCACACCTGCACCTGCCCCTGATTGAGTACACCTGCGCCTGTACTTACACCCACACCTGCACCTGCGCCTGATTGAGTACACCTGCGCCTGTACTTACACCCACACCTGCACCTGCCCCTGATTGAGTACACCTGCGCCTGTACTTACACCCACACCTGCACCTGCGCCTGATTGAGTACACCTGCGCCTGTACTTACACCCACACCTGCACCTGCGCCTGATTGAGTACACCTGCGCCTGTACTTACACCCACACCTGCACCTGCGCCTGATTACACCTGCGCCTGCGCCTGCACCTGCACGTGCATCTATACCTGCACCTAAACCTTTACCCGCACCTACACCTACACCAGCACCTATACCCACACCTACACCTATGCCTGTACCTACACCCACACCTGCACCTGTACCTGTATGTGCACCTGTACCTGCACCTGTGCCTGATTACACCTACACATGCACCTGTACCTACACGTGCACGTGCATCTATACCTGCACCTAAACCTATACCTGCACCTACACCTATACCTGCACCTACACCTGCACCTGTACCCGCACCTACATCTACACCTATGCCTGCACCTGGAACTAAACGCGCACCTACACTTGCACCTACCCCCACTAACCCAATCCCCACAGCTCCGCACCCAGCACCCCCGCTAGCACTGCACCCTGGCCTCCCTGAGCACCCCTGCGGCACCACCGCCTCCAAAACCGCCGCAGCGCCCGGCGCGCCGGCACGGCGGCTGTCGCACCCGGCACACCGCAGACGTGGCACCGCGGTTCCGCCTGGTGCCGAGATGTGGGGCGTTGGGGTTTAGTTCTGGTGGTACCGGGAGAAACACGGCAACTGCCGCTGGCTTGTCACCCGCCGTCACCTTGTGGCCTGTCCCTGTCCTCCCCGGGTGAGGAGCGACAGCCAGAGGGACAGGGCTGCGGTGACGCACCCCCGCCGTGGGCAGGGAGGGAGCAGGCTGAATTTCTTTGGGCGGCTGTGACGCACAGCCCCGGCGCTCCTGCTCCCGCGGATATTAAAGATGGTATCTGATGGCAGCGCGCCCCAGCCTGACGGCTGTTCTTCCCCGTTGTGCTTGAACGGAAGTAATAAAAACAAGCTTTTTGAAAGAAATAATTTCCGGAAGGAACAGGCGCTTTGCTCTTTGCCTTTCACCCTTCGTACCCGCAGAAAACAACGGCGCGCTGGTGGGCAGGTGGGTCTGAAACCCCCCTGGATTTGACGTCCCGTTGTTACCTTTCTGCCCCCAGGCGCGCCAGCCCCGCAAACGAACCCCCAGACTGCGCCGGCGGGTTTGCTGCCGTGGTTAAGCCGGTCGGTGAGAGCAGCGGGGACTGCGGCTGGGGCAGCCCGCTCGTAACGGCCCTTCCCGTTTCGTCGGGAGCTGGTGTCGCTGGGGTTGTAGGCGGGGGTGCATCACAGCCTGCTGGGGAAGGACGGGGCTGGTCAGCGGCTCTGAACATGGGGTCCGCTCTGAAATGCTTGTATGTGCCCAAGCATCGGCCCCCAGCCCCACCTCGTGCAGCGCCGGGCCGCGGCGGGGCTCTGGGTCAAATAAACACGCACGTAGACTGATTTAAGGTATTTTCTTTTCTCCAAACGCTTTGTTTTTCCCAAAATAACCTCGCGATTCGGTTTCACAAAGCCACCTTGGGCCTGTTCGCTGCTGCAGGTCTGCAGCAGAGGTGCTGGGCGAGCTGCTGAGGGCAGCGAACCAAAGCAAACGGGAGCTGCAGAGTTTTTTTATCCTCAGCTCTATGGGGGAAAGTCTTTATTTCTCCCACGTGGCATCAAAACGTGGTACGAAAATCACTGCTTCCTCACAAAAACGAGTCCACAGCTTCATCCCCTGGATCGAAGCCCCAACGCTGCGGATCAGCGCCTTCTTGAGTAACTGGGGACACTACTAAGAGGAAAGGCAACGACTTTTATAGGCATCGAGTTGTCATTCAGCGTGACGCTCTTATCAGCCCTTCGAACGCGGCGAGGGCGGCTCGGCCCGTCGGCCGGTGAGCTCCGGGGCCGGGGACACCCCGAAGGGTGCTGCCCCGTGCCGGGGACAGCCCCGGGACCCCCGTGAACGTCCCCAGCCCCCTCTCGGCTGGCGGGGGGTGACAGCTCCCAGCAGTCAGGGACAAATGTACAAACAAAAGGTATTCGGGAAAGCCCAGAGCTGCTGAGTGATGCAGCCGGAGTGGAAAATGGCTATTTCAGCGAGCGACCCGTTCGTAGGACTTGTTGCGGTACGGGGGATGTAAAGAGCCGCCGGCTCTCGGGTTGAGATTGCGGAATTTTAGGTGCGATGGCCTCAGCGAGGCGAAGAAGAGAGGGACGGCAGGTGACCAGCCCCAGCCTTCGGGGTCTGCAGTTCTCCCCTCCGCAGTAAACGCGGCGCACGCATGGGGCAGGCACGCTTCTGGTGTGATCCCCCGAGCCTGCGGTTTCTAAGAAATGGCTTCTACCAGGATTATTGATATTAGAAATGCCTTTTTCTGGAACAGCCAAAGGAAAACTAGTGATTCCTTTAACCCCCTCTGCGGCGTCTTCATTACTAGCTAAAAAGATGGACTAAACATAGTCGTCGTTACTGCATCCCCAGTACAGAGCTTCTCAGCAGCAGCCGCAGCTAACGAGCGGTACCGTTAATCAGCTTTATCGTGCAGCCTCCGGGGGATTTCCCCCTGCAACCGGCCCCCGGGATCAGCAGTTTGCTCCTCTGCCGCAGCGCGATTCGCCTTCACGAAGCAAACCCGCGCCTCGGGTTCGGGGGCCGCTTGTCCCGAGGCGCTGCCCTCCATCCCACTGGCAGTATTCCGGGCACGAAACTCCCCCGGGCGCTGCAGAAAGAAGAGGGTGTTTATCAGAAAGAGCCGCCGCTGTCAGAAGAGGACAAATAAAGCTCTTTGTGTGCCCCTTGCCTCTCGCAAGCATGGCTAACGGGGGGGTGATTTCTGGCAGAGCCAAATAACCTTTTCCTTTCTTTTATCTGAGTTACAGGGAGAGATTGGAAGCCGGCAGCTCCTTCCCGTGCCCGGCGAGGGCTGCGCGCAGCCCGGCCGGAGCCAGCGCCGAGGGGCAGCCGCTGCTCTCGGGCGACGAGCGGGAGCGCTGGGCTACAGCGCGCGGGGTTCCGTAGCCACCGCAGGGCCGAGCGCTCCGGCTCTCTCCCAGATTTCGCTATCTCCTCAGGAAATTCAATACTGAAATACGGTGTGCAGGCTCTGTTTCCATTTTCCTCTCTTATTTTATTTTCCCTCCCAAGAAAGAGCGGTGTGTGAGCCAGACGGACTAGCGAGAGCTGGGCAGGCTGCCATGCAGTGAGAACCCTGGCTGTTTTTTCTTTAATTTGTGGACAGACCGAAGGGTCTGGAGTTCATCTCTGCACTATTTTCTGCGGGCGGCGGGACGGTAACCGCGGGGCCACGCTCGCAGCGAGACCGCCCGGTCGAGGTCCCAAGGGGCGATGGATTTTGGACTCCTGTGGCAATCAAACACGACCCAGGCGAAACGCGCAGGAGGCGGCGTCTCCTTTGTGTTAACTGGGCAACAGAGGCAATAACCTGCTCGTTGCCACGCTAGAAGCCAAACGCAGATTTATGGTGGGAAATACAGCGTTATGAGTAAGCACTTGGACTGTTCTGGCAGCGGGGATTTTGGGAAGACCCTCCGTAGGATGGCAATGACCTAAACGAGCTGGTGTTTCACCCGTGGAGCGAGGTATCCCACATCCCGCTCCAAGTGAATAGATTGGGATATCTGGGGCACATTTTAGGAAGAGGATACCACCAACTCGTGTTGGTTATTTTCTTTTACCGTGCCAAACCCAACAAACATCTTAATAGTAACAAACATGTTTGTAACAACGTCAATAATAACGGTTAGCAGGGTTTGGCTTTGTCGGAGGGTTTCCTTTAGCCTAGCGGGCAGCAATGTTCCTTTTCTCCCCTGCTCCCGGTCGGAGTTAATCAGTAACTCGGGGCGGCACGCAGAAGCAGCGCCGGGTGCCGCGGGGGGGACGCGGCACAGCGCAGCCCCGGCTCTTCGGCGCGGGAGCCTCCCTCCGCCGCGCTCTCCTGCGGCCATCTAGTCCTGAAGATTATTAGCAAAATTAGGAATTGATTACGGCTTGTTAATAGTTTCTGGTGAGCTGCGTGGAGAGGTTTCTGTTCAAGTTCCGAGGCTGAGGAACTGTTATTTGCTATTTGTGGAAATACTTGCTTTGTATATAGTTTTCAAACTGCGAGGGTGGGTGTTGGGGGGAATTACTCCATCAGCACCTGCAGAGGAAGCACCTCTGTCTGTCCCGGCCCCAGGGAAGGAGCTTCTCCTCAAATTTTGAAGGGATTTAAACCCCCGTGTTTCCAGATAAAAGCTCAACAGCCTGCAGAAAAAGGGACTTTTTTCCCAGTGTGCTGGTTACGCCAAGCCCCCTGCTTCAGGGGGCAGCTTGGCAGGACGCTGGGGCGGCACCTGGGATGCTCTGCAGGGTCCGGGGCTCCCCACCTGCCCGGCTCCTGGGCCATTGTCTCCCGGTCCGCATTTCCCCACCCATCATCTCCCGGTCCTTCATCTCTCCCTGTTGTTCATTTCCCGGTCCTTCATCTCCCTGTCCGTCATCTCCCTGTTCACTGCCTCCTGGTCCTTCGTCTCCCTGTCCATCATCTCCTGGTCCATCGCCTCCCTGTCCATCTTCTCCTGTCCTTCGTCTCTCTGTCCATCATCTCTTTGTCCATCACCTCCTGTCCTTCATCTCCCTGTTCCTCATCTCTTTGTCCATTGCCTCCCTGTCCATCGCCCCCCAGTCCATCCCCTCCTGCCCCATCGCCCCCCAGTCCCTCACCTCTCCCCGCCCTCCGGCTCCCCGTCCCCCACCTCTCTGCCCTCCGCCCCCCGGCCGCTCCCCCTTCCCGGGAGGGCAGAGCCGGGATCCCGGGGTCGCCCCGCGGGGCCGCTCCCCGGCTCGGGGTTCCGCCCCCCCCCGGTCCCGGAGCCCCGGGGCCACCCGAGCCCGGCCCCCGCAGGCGGGGCGGGAGGCGGGGGCCGCCCCCGGGCAGGGCCCCGGCGGGCGCGGCGCGGCGCGGAGCAGCATGCCGTACCTCCTCATCAGCACGCAGATCCGCCTGGTGAGCGGGGCCGCCGGCGCCGGGGCGGGCGGGGGGCGCGGGGCCGGGGCGGGCGGGGACCGGCGGCAGCGGCGCAGGCTCGGCCCCCGGCGCTGGGGGGCTCGGGGGCGACGTCCCGCCGAGCCGGGGCTGGGGGCTCGGGGGCGATGTCCCGCAGATCCGGGGCTGGGGGGCTCGGGGGCGATGCCCGCAGATCCGGGGCTGGGGGCTCGGGGGCGACGTCCCGCCGAGCCGGGGCTGGGGGCTCGGGGGCGATGCCCGCAGATCCGGGGCTGGGGGCTCGGGGGCGACGTCCCGCCGAGCCGGGGCTGGGGGCTCGGGGGCGATGCCCGCAGATCCGCGGCTGGGGGCTCGGGGGGGACGTCCCGCAGATCCGGGGCTGGGGGCTCGGGGGCGATGCCCGCAGATCCGGGGCTGGGGGCTCGGGGGCGATGTCCCGCCGAGCCGGGGCTGGGGGGCTCGGGGGCGATGTCCCGCAGATCCGGGGCTGGGGGCTCGGGGGCGATGCCCGCAGATCCGGGGCTGGGGGCTCGGGGGCGATGTCCGCAGATCCGGGGCTGGGGGGCTCGGGGGCGATGTCCCGCCGAGCCGGGGCTGGGGGCTCGGGGGCGATGTCCCGCAGATCCGGGGCTGGGGGCTCGGGGGCGATGCCCGCAGACCCGGGGGACCCCCGGCACAGCCGCGCAGTGCCCCGGCAGCGGTGCCCGGTGGGGGGTGGCCACCCGCGCCCCGCCGCCCTCGCACCTCCTTCGCCCCGGCCCTCGGGCGCTGCCGCTCACAGCCCCGCTCCCGGCCCCCAACACCCCCCCAGTGCGCAGCAAGCGACACAACTGGGAAACCCACTTCTCATGGATCCCGTGAACGGTAAAGAAACTCATCTCCGGCCCCGCGTCCTCGCTGCAGGTTTTCCCTCTTCCTGGAATAGCCGTCTCACGGTGGGAAACGCAGCCGTAGCCACAGGGAAGGGCATTGCTGGCAGCCGGGCTGCTGCCCGCGGCCCAGGCAGCGCTGGGATCTCCAGCCGAGAGCCGGGCCGAGAGCACGGCCGCTGTTCTCGGATAAAGACGTAAAGGAAACGTTACCCCCTCACGATTGCAGCATCTGCGCTGCTGCTGCCGACCCCCCGTCCGCTGGCACGTCCTGCGGGAGCAGATAGCCGCGTAGCTGGGCTTTTTTTTCCTTTTCCCAACGCCAAGGGGAACTATACGTCTGAAAGGCAAAATATGACGATGTGGTTTTGCCATAGGAAGGGGCAATGGTGAGGAAAGCAAATCAACAGGCTGGCCGGAGTTTGGTGAAAGATGCTGCCGCCGCCGTCGGAGCCATCCCGTTACGCGCACGCCTCAAACCCAGCGAGCGGTGAATTGGGAATGAGGGCGCGCGGGGCTGCTGCGGCACCGGGGCATCTGTTGGCGGGGATGTTTGGCACCCTGCGAGTTGATGGGGTGATAATGGCCTGAGATACAGCAGGCACCCTGCGGCTGGGGTTTGTAGCGCTTAGGGAAAGGCGTGCACCAGGGCGGACTGGATTAGCGTGGCTTAGCACGCTCCCCCCCGGAGACTTTAGAAACTCTGCTCTTTAGCAGGGCAAAGCAAACATTCCCAACCTGAAGCGTGGCATCGAGCCGCGGCTGCAAACAGCCCGTCGGGGTCTCGCGGGGGGGCCGGCTCTGCTGCTCTTTCCCGACAAGTGACTCCCGGCTCCTGCGGGGGCCGCAGCGCTGGGCCGCGGGCCGGAGGGCTGCACGGGGAGCGCGGGCGGAGGAGGCCCGTCCTCCGCTTTGCTTTCGGTCTTTCCCAGCGCTCCGGGCAGCTGAGCGTGCCCGCGGGTTCGCACAGCTCGCTGAACTCTTTGGTTAGTGGCACTGCTGAGCGCCTCTAGTCGGGACCTGCTTGAGGCGCACGAGTTACAGGCGGTTTCCCAGCGCCGCTTTGCAGATGGATGCTGTCAGGGAGGGACTTCACCCTCTCCGGTGCGTTCCGTCCTCAGCCACCTGCTTTCCCCGAAGCAGCTATCTCCGCTCTCCCAGCCCAGCGGGAATTCTCTGCTTTCCCAGCCCTCGGACTGCCCGGCCGCTCCGCTGCTCAACTCACCGCCGTCAAGGCACGCAGCTCCCCGTCCTGCTGCGCTTGCTCCTGGGACTGAGGGCCCCGCGCCGCGACGGCGGAGCCGGCGGCCTGCGAACCTCCACGTGCAGCCTCTCTCGGAGGCTCGGGGACCCTTGTCCTGTCCCCGGGCTTTGCTTTCGCCAAGGGCGATAGAGAAGAGAGGGGTTAAAAAGGGTCTGGGTGATACTTAAAATATTTCTGAGATTATTTAGGGTTGAGCGGCTCTTGGCACATTATAAAGCGTTGAAATGGCGTGATGTAGGTTTGCCTGCGGATGGGGACATCCCTCGGAAGAACAGTTTTCACTTGCAAACTTTACGTAAGATCCGTGGGGGAGATTTAAAAGGAAACAACTGCTCCATGTGTTAAAGCCAGCTGAAACTGGCTGTGTTCGGGGGGAGCCCGGAGGGCGCAGGGGTGCGTCCCGGAGCAGGGAGCGTCGCGGCCGCCCCGGCAGCGCTGAGCGAGGAGGGGCGGCTGTGGGCCCCACGGTGGGGGGCGCGGTGCCTCGCCCGCTCGCCAGCCCCGGGAGCTGCGGACAGCGGCCCGTCTGTGGTCAAGGCCGTGTCTTCTGGCTTGCCAGCCCCGGCGCTGCAGGGCGGCTGGGTGCTGCCCGCCTGCTCCCCGGCTGTGCCGGGGCCGGTTGGGAGCGGGCGACCATTGCAGAGGTCACATCGGCGCTGTCGTTATCTGCTGTGCCCTGATACTTCGTTCTGGGAAAGCTCCAGCCCAGGAATATCTCATCAAATAACGCTTTTGGAGCCCCGTGCAGAAGCGTCCCGTCCCTGCCGGGTGAGGGTGGCAGGTCCACCCGACGGCTCTGACCCCTGTCTCTGGCTGCCTCCCCCCACTCCGCCGGGCTCCCGTCGCTTCCAAGGCAGCGTGACTGCCCCTCGCCACCCCGCGGGTGCTCGTCTGCCCCGATCGCCCCGTGGCACCTTCTCACCCCCATCTCCTCCCCCTTCCCAGTTAGCGGAGCCGTTCCCCAAGCTGTCTTCTACTGGGACAGGCAGGCGGTCCCTAACCGGCCTGGGGATGCTCGTTTCATGGTAAAACACACAGATGTGCTGGTTTTGCACGACGAGGCTGTGCCTAGCACCGCGTTGCTGCCCTGCGGGCTTCCCGGCAGTGGATCCCGGGGGACCAGGGCCACGAGGGCTCAGCCAGCAGCTGGCCCTCCGGGAGCAAAGCCACCAAGGTCCTCTCCTGGGACAGGCGGTGGCTGGCAGTAATTCCCGTCCCAAAGCTCCTCCTGGGGCTGGCCCGGGGAGCGGGGAGGGGGGAGGCCGCGCTGCCGCCCGTCGCTCACCTGCTCTGCTGCCGTTCCCTGCAGGAGGTCGGCCCCACCATGGTGGGGGACGAGCACTCGGATCCCGGCCTGATGAGCTTCCTGGGGGCCACCAAGAGGAACATGCTGGGCAACCACTTGTAAGTCCTCCTCTGCGACGGTGCGGGCTCTCCCCTCTCCTTCTTTTCCCAAGAAAACTGGGAACATTTTCACTCCTTGTACTCACCGTGGCACCTTCCAGCTGCACATTTAGCACTGGGGCCAGTTTGATGCGGACAGGGCACGCACGTGTCCTTGCCCCTGCCTGTTCGTGCTCACCCAAGGCAATGCTGCCTGATATTTCATTTAGTTCTGGCTTTTTTCCTTGCTCCGACCCCATTTTAGCCCCTGGCCCATCTCCTCCCCTCTCCTTGCCCCTCACACGCTTGGGCTGCTTCTGCCTGCTACCTCCACGTGCCCCGGCTGAAGTACACGGGCACAGTGAGCATTTGCATCTCCCTGCATAACTGTATCTGCCTCTGTCCCACCCCTAGTCCTTAAAGACAAACCTTCTCTCTCTTATCGTCACTTCCAGCCCTGAGACGCTCAGAAGCAAACGGCGCCCATCGCTCCTCTCACAGCCCGGCTCTGGCCGTGGCCTTTTGCGGTGCCGAGCCACCCGACGCTCGTCCGCCGTCTTTCCTGTCCTGTCCCGCTGTCCCGTCCCACTCTCTAGTGCAGCTTGAGGTTTCTCCCCGATAGCCAGCCTCCGAGCCAGCCCCTCCCGACAGCTCCTGAAGCTTTTCCCTGGGCTGCTGAGCCCCGGGGTCGGAGCTGCTTCCCATCATGTCCCCCCGCCTCCAGCCCACGAGCCCGCGTGTTCCCAAGCCCTGTGTATCTGACGCTTCTCCACGTCCCCGTCTCTCTCTGCCCACACCAGCCTTCACCAAAGTGCGGCTTGGAGATGTTACCGGCGTGTTCTTTCCATCTTGGCCCACCTTTTTTCTTTTTTCCCCACTTGATATCTCACTTCTTGTTTGTCTCCAGGGAAAAAAAAACCCACAAAGCAAACCAAAGCCCCAGATGCACACTGACAGGCGAGGGGAGCGGTTAGATGTCTGCTGAAGCTTGCCCACTCGCGCCGTGGCGCAGAGGAGGCGTGGGAGGAGAGCCAGGCGTTAAGCAGAAGGGGCCTCTCGGTCCCACCACGTTCTCAGACTTCCATCGGTGGAGCTGGGAAAACCCACCTACTCCCTACCAGCCCGGCAAACGTCGAGGTCCGGCTCCTCAGCTCCTGCGGCGTTAAAAACCTGAATGGGGTGGGAGATTTTAAAGAAAGAGGAGATTTTAAAAAAAATACTGAAGGTCTCCCGTTAAAGAGAAACCCTTCCGAATGCAAACCGAGGCCACTGCCAGCCCCGCGCTGCCGCGGGCCGGCTGATCTCGGACCCTCTGCCGCCCATCGCCCCGCTGCCCGGCTCCGGGTGGCTTTGCTGGGCTGAGCCGTCCCCACGCCGCCATTCCCAGTCCCCACGCCGCCATTCCCAGTCCCCACGCCGCCATTCCCAGCCCCGTCAGGGGCCAGGAGAGCGGCAGCAGCAGCATCGGCTTCGTCTGCCAGGCCCAGCCCGGGAGCGGGCAGGGAGCTCTGCGCACAGCGAAGGGAGACCCAGCGGGAGAAAAAGAAGAGGCTTCAAGAAGGAAGAGGTGCTGCTGGCTCCCAAGAGCTAGGGGCAAGGATCCCTAGGATTCGGGTGGAAAAAGAGAGGCAAAGAAAGATAAAACGCCGCCGTGGTGCCGGCCCCAGAGCCAGGGAGGAGATACAGCGTTACAAGGAACCGGAGTGCCGCATTTTGCTTGTTTGGGAGAAGGGATCTGAGCTTCCTATGGGATCTCCCTGGTGGATTCACCACCTTTCATCCCTCCCTGCGGCCTGGAGCATTTTGAGCTCCCTCTTGCCCCCCTGCTTCTTGGTACGGCCTGTGTTACGCCCAGGGTACCTCCGCTGCGTCCCCGCGGCGCTGCGTCCCCACGGCACGTCGTCCCCGTCTGCGCTTGAGCAATGGCGGGTGGAGAAAGTCACCTGGCTGGAACGCGGGTGCTGACGCCCGAGGGGCACGGCGGCATGCCTCGCTGCCAAAAATCCCCACCAGGGATGAGGGCTCCTGTATTTGCGCCGCGGCTGAGCAGGATTTTCCATCCCCCCAACTGCAAGGCTTCGCTAGCAGCAAGCTGCAAATCTTGCCCTAAAACCTTAAACATGACCTTGGAGGGAGCCTGAAAGAAAAGGCGTAAGCAGCATGGAGCTGCTGGGACGCGGTGAGGTACAGATGAAGCGCTTATTGCCTCCGATAAGGGAGAGCAGGGGGCCCGGCACGCAGCCCTGCGCCAGCTGCTGTGGCTGCCCCGGCCGATGCGCAGCGGCAGAGCCCGGGGGCATCGGGGCTTGGCAAGGGGGAGCCGGGCTCTGCCCCAGCCCGCGCCTCTCTGGTAGCCAGCACCGGGCCGGGGATCAAAAGCCTGACCCTGGGCTGCCGCAAACAGGGGAATCTTCTGGTGCGCCCCGGCGGACGCGCACGCGTGGGTGAGCACCGGGCACCGGCCCTGGCACCGCCTGTAATTATAAAGGCCATGGGCACTGTTTGGTCTTAGGTGAAAACTGATGCCTCTGTCAAACGTCAGGAGTTGCGGTCTGAGGCACCTGCTGATACTTTAATTCAGCCATTCCCCAGGGCACGGCCGAACCCATCCCGGGGGAAGCTGGGCCGGCATCCCTAGGAGGCTGCCCGCTCCGTGGCCAGCAGCAGCAGCAGGGCGCGGTGCCCTCCTGCCCCGGCTCCAGCCCGTCCCCGCTCGCCTGGGCCCCCCGCGTTGGGCACATCTGGGAGGCAGGGCGGCCGGCGTCCCGCACACCACCACGCGCAAGCGCCCAAGTCCTCTCCCGTCCCGGGTGACTTTTCTGTTCCCTGCTGGCATTTAGCTGGGAGGAAAGGCTTTGCAAACGTTCCCAGCCACTCCGTCCCGATTCAGACAGGTCGCACACAGAGACGGCGGCGTATCTGATACGCACGGTGTGTGCAATCTTTTGTTTCACTAACTACGGAGCTGTGTTTAAAGCCCTGGGCAACTCCGCTTTCCCTCTGCTTTTAGCTCAGCCGCCCAGTTTTTTAGGTTCCTACAAACAACAAACAATCCCTGCCCCAGCTCCTTCCTCTGCATAATGGGAATAATATTTACCAACTCCAGCATGTGAATCTGAAGGGTATGTGGCAAGCCTCTTGGAGAAAGCATTAAGTTCAAAGACGCTTATAATAATACATATTATCGTTACACCACATCTATAATTACAGCAAAGTATAGTCTGTCTTGAGAAACCAAGAAAAAAGCTTTCACATCTTGGTGTTATTTCATGCTTTAAAAGCACTCACCACTCCACTAACGCTTTGCCATCTTAGCAAGAGCAACTTTGGAAATGCTTTTGGGTCCTTTTTTATTGGTATTAGCATGAAAATCAGGAGAGTCTCTGTTAAGGTGCCCGAACAAGATCACCAGCGATCCTGTAGGCCGTCATTATCAGCTTATCTGGCACAGTGAGTCATCCAAGAGCTACACTATTGGGAAGCTTATCCCATCTGCCTGAATAAATACCGCATCCAAGAGGAACGTGTTAAAGGAGCAGGAAGGCTGCCCAGTCCCAGCACTGAAGGCG
The DNA here is from genome assembly GCF_047370975.1 of Nipponia nippon. Taxonomy (NCBI): domain Eukaryota; kingdom Metazoa; phylum Chordata; class Aves; order Pelecaniformes; family Threskiornithidae; genus Nipponia; species Nipponia nippon. The sequence continues at coordinate 715,057 of NW_028262291.1, read as the reverse complement.
ATACTTGCCATTGCAGCTCTGCTACTTCCCCACCTAATTTTGTGTCCGTATCGTGCTGCTCTGCCACCCCCGTCTCTTCTTTACGGCGGGAGCAGTCCCGCAGCCCCGAAGCCTTCTGCGGAGCGGCAGCCTCGGGGATCAGGCGGGGGGAAGGACGAAGGACGGCTGCTGCTCCAAGTGGAACCGGAGAGGAACAGAAGCTGGAGGCCGATGCCCAGCGGCAGCTCCTAGCCACCCACAGCGCGCCACTGCTCTGAACGGCTCGGCAGCTCTGCTGAGGACTGCCAACTTCTGGTTTTTCAAAGGCTCCATGCTTGGCTGAAGGCAGCATTTTTTTCCAGCCCCCAAATTTCAAGCACAGGCTCTCAAAAACGCCCAGACGTGCTCCGAGATAGGCAAAACACTGGGTGTTCCTTCCTCAGAAGCACCTGAATCATCCTTCCCTGCTCTGCAGAGATTATCCTCTTTCTCCACGAATTCCCCGCTGTGAATACCTGTGAACCCTCTCTGCCGCAGCTCCGGCCCAGTTAACCCAGCAGCAGGCGGCTTTGGTCCCCACACCCTGCTTTGCTGTAACGTGACCCTCCCGGTTTGGACAGGCTTCCTCCTGGGTTCGGTGGCTGTGGGTTTCGGCCTTCCCCATCTGGTTAACCGCGACATTGCATCACACGGCGTGCCAGATGCGGTCATCGCAGCCTCTTGTATGGGGTTGGTAGTGAGGCAGAGTCACTTCCACGAGGAAATTCTTGTCTTTTCCTTCTCCACCTCATTTTATTTCTTCTCTTTCCTCGCAGCTGGGAGTACTACGTGAACGATGCCCCGCGGATAGTCTTGAACAAGCTGGAGAGCTGTGGTTACCGGGTGGTGAGCATGACAGGCGTGGGCCAGACGTTGGTGTGGTGCCTCCACAAGGAGTAGCGAGGAAGACTTCCGCGTTCCACCTGGACAAGATCCTGCCGGCGATCATCTCACACAGGACTGACAGCAAACGTTGCCCCTTAATTCCTTTCTGTCCCAGACCCCAGGCGCTCGGGCACGGGGGGAGGAGTGGGATAGAGGCAAAACTTGGCCCAGTGGAACCTTGCCATCCCCGCCGTTTCGCAAGGCCGGGGGAGGAAGGTGTGCCCAGTGCAGACGAAATCAGGCACAGAGAACAGATGGCTCTATCTCTGCATTCGTCTGAATGGCAGCCTGGCAAACACCATCTTTTTCAATTTAATCATCTCCTAGTTAGCCTGCGTTGGAGGAAGCTCAGATACCAGACTCGTCTGCCCGCTCCTCAGGGCCGCCCCAGGCACGTGCCGAGCTGCCGGGGCTCAGGGCATGCCCTCTCCCAGGCCGTGGGGGCCGGCGGGATGGCACACTGCCTCATCCCATGCCGCCTCATCCCTGAAACGTGAGCGGGAACTGCTGAACCTACACCCTGCTCTTTAAGAATCCCTTCTCTCGGCCGCAAGGCCGGTTCCTCTCCCAAAGGGGGTTGTGGTTAGCACAGCGTCAGACTTGCAGCCCCGAGCGCGCCATTCAAGCTAAGACACTGTTCCTCAAATAGCCGTAGAGCAGCAGGGTGCGGGCTCTGTAATCGTAACAGCACCAGTTGCAACACTGGATTGTCTGGGACCATGTATCAATCCTGCTGTAGGGGTAACACCAATAAAACACTTCTCTAAAGAGACCAGTGTCTTTCTGTGGGTTGTTTTAGACAGTTGTGGCCAAAGCCTTCTGGATCCATAGCTCCTGAACAAGCTTTCAGGAATGCAAAGCAGCTCCAAGGTTTGGTGCTCTGACAGCACCTCTCACCCCATCCGCTGTGACCGGGCAGCTGCTCTGAGCACACAGACCGACAGGTTACGACGCTTACTCTCAAGCTTATGCTGCCATTTTTCCCCCCACTCCAGAAAGGGATAAGGGCTGCAGTCACTGAGAGTCTGTATTCCTACAACAGTTTTAAAAAAAAAAAAAGGAGGTTTATTGACTTAATTTAAGAAACAGCTTTGGAAATGAAGAATGATAGGGTGGGGAGAATCCATACTCTCTCACGCTAGGTGTGAGACTCTTCCTCATCTTCCCGCTTGAGCTGTTCAATAAGCTGCTGCCTCTCTGCTGCCTGGCGCATCCGCATCATCACCAGGCTCTCGTAATCCCGTTCCGATACCACTGATGCCTAGGAGCAGAAAACAAACGCAGCCTGTCAGGGACAGCACGTACCCCAGCCCCCTCTCCATAAATCGCACTCACAACACGCACGTTCCCATCAGGAAGGTGGTTCACAGCAGCGTGGCCCCAGAGAAGTCAGGTAAGGTGCGAAAGCTGCCTGGCCTACAGACAATAGCCTGCTTGATAACAGCGTTACCGGCGTGACGAGAGGGACAGACAGGAGCCTGACTTACCCTCTTGCTGCCAGAGCTAATCCCTGCTCCCAACAAGGCTGGATGGGGAGGCACGGCTTGCCTCGCTGGGGCTGGTTATGTTGGATGACCAGCTTACTCTGCAGAGTCCAGCGCACGCTTCCTCCTTTATAAAGGCTAATGCCGTTAAAAAAAAATAAAAATCAAACCTTTCTGTGGTTTAGTCATGGAAGCAGCTGCAGAAAGAAAACCACCAGGTATGTTCCCAAAACCGCCACAAGAGTGTTTCAGTTCCCAAAAGCTCCCGGAGCCTTTCTGCTGTGTGTGGTAGCAACTGTCACATCCCCCAAGGGGGGACTGCAGACTCCACCTAAAAACGTAGGCAGCAGATGACAGCTGCTATCGCGGAGCAAAGCGGTGGTTTTGGCACCCTGCTTTCAAAAAGCGTTTAACATTAGTAGGTGGCCTTACTATTTTGGATTTATTCAAAGCACTGCAATGCTTGGAAACATCCATCTCATTTGCTTGACAGTTCAGGTAGAAATAAAAGCATCTTGACAGAAGGTGAATGAAAAAAAAAATCTCACGTTCATTTTTCTAGGAACTAAATTTAGTGGTGATGTAAGGACATCTGAAATAAAGAATAGAAGGGATGAAAAGGCAACAGAACAGCGAAATAAAATTCTGCATGAAAACAGGGCGAGTGCAAATGTGTTCTCATGTGCCAGTGCAGTGGTTCCTCCAGCCGCAGCGTCTAGCTGCGAGAACAAAACAGAAGCCCACGGCAGATGAGAAACTTAGACCGGGAAATTCAGAGACTAATATGCCATAATTGGTATCTTAGGAGCTGCACGAATGAAATAACCTTTCAGTACTGCGCAGCGCAGATCTTCAGTGTCTGAGAAAGCACAGATTGTATCAGCCTTCAGCGGCAGAACTAGGCTGCTTCAAAGTTCCTGTCCACTAACCACAGACACTTACTGTCGCTTGCTTGGCTGAATGAAATAGCCTCCCTGAGACTCATGCAGATGAATCATCCGTACAAACCTGAATCGCTACCTCGCACTCTGGATTTAAATTTAAAACAGACAAGAGATTTTTTCCAGCCTCATTTGGGAGCCCTGCTGATACAACGAGCCATCAGAAGTGGCAGAAGCGAGAGCACCAAGAGAAGAAACAGTCTGATTCAGGATGGGCTACCCGTCGACAGTTCTCAAGCGATCCGGGTGCCTCTAAGGGAGCTTGCTTGCTCCGCAGGCAGAGCGTGGGCCGATGCTTTGCCACCCTACACACCTACTTCCTGCAATCCTGGCAATTACCAATAGTGTAAAACCCAGTTTCTGACGTGCCTGACTCAGCAAGGGCTTGGCTCAAAACAAATACATCCGCACAAGGAACTGCAGCCTGGGAAGCAGTGACAGGAGGCACATGAAGAGAAGGAGGCATTGTGGATTTTTAGCGTTCTGGCTCCAACCGGGTTGAATCGTTCCTGGACTTGCTTCTTCCAACGTCCCAGCACACCGGTGAACGTGGTAGTCACAGTTCTCCGAGCGCTCCAGCAGTTTCTCCTCTCCGCCTGTTGGACTCAGGTGCTGCTCCGACACAGCGTAAGTCTATTTTGCATTCAATTTTCCTAACGTTTGTCTTTTACATCTGCGTTTTGTTGCTTTTTAGATTTCCATTTGACCGTATTGCTTCGGTTTCCTTCAGTGTGACTGAGTCACCGTCTCCCTTCCTAACCACCCACGGAGATTTTTGTACTGTGCCCTTCGCCAGGAAGGTGGCTGGTTACCATGGCACCAGGGTGCCCTTCTGTTCTAGATGCTGGATTAAATCTGTTCTCATGGTGACTGTGTGCCTTCGCTATTCTTCATCAGCTTGTTTCTGCAGCACAGATTTAATAAGCTCAGACATCGCCATTCCTTCTCCACTGAAGGAGGAGACTCCTTAATATCTAAGACAGGCCAACCGCTCCTTTACACGGGGACGTAGTGTGAAGTTTGCATTTCCTGCAGTACCAGCCTCTCTGTTTTCCTTCCAGCTACGAGAACGGGGAAGGAAGAGGTTGTTCCTGTTGTGCGGCTTGCTGCTGATCCTGCAACTTAAGTCCAACATCTGACTGCGAAGAGTCAGCAGTTTCCTTCTTCTCGTTGCCTTTCATCAGCATGGATACTTGGCGGAGAGGGTCCATTAAGTCCACGACGTTCTTCAGACGTTTCTCACTCAGGAGACACAAAAAGCTGGGCAACCAAGTCATCATCTTGAATCAGAACAGCCACACTCTGGACAGCGATGGACAGTGCCAGAAGAGGGAATGCTTGAGGGATCTGAAGGACAAGTCTGATTACCTGTCATGTCAGAGTGAGCAAAACCTAGCCAAGGCACAAGCACCTCCCAAGCCTCCCCGGCTGTACCTGGACAGTTCTAGCTGCCCTAACATCATCGATCACACGGATTCTCACTCTGACATCTCCTTTTCTGGTGCTACTCATCAATACCACAAAGCCACTCAAACTCAGTTCCACAAGGACCAGGCTACAGACTGCGGGACCTCAGAGACAGGTTCCCAGAACGGCACCGCTCTTTCTGACCTGTCTGATCCCTTCCTGTCCTTCAAAGTGGATTTGGGGCTATCGCTTCTCGAGGATGTTCTGCAGACCCTCAGGAAACAGAACCCAAGAGATTACGCCATTTGAAGGTATTTATCATTTAACTTATCACATTTACTTACTGCTGCTGCCAGTTTCTCTAGTCCTAGCGGGAGGAAGGATACTGCAGCATTCCTGTTGTGCGTGGCCTGTTGTGTTGTTCTCGCCTTACCCACCACAGACTGTCCTTGTCCTTGCCAAGGAGTCCTTCGGAGCAGAGCTCGCAGGCTCCGCGCTCAGATGACAGCACTGTCTGTTGGAACCTCGTGGGCAAGTTTCCATTCTCCACACTGGGAATTTCCCACTCTTGACTGTGCATCTCCTCCTCATGGAAGAATGGCATTGCTTGGCAAAAGACTTGTTATTTTGGGGATGTGGCTGTGACGCTGCGGAACACGGACAGAAAGGGATACGGCATACATCATTTGTGGATAAGCAGGCAGCTTGCAAGGAGACAGCAGCATTGTATCTCAAAGCCATAGCTATGGCAAGGGTCAAGAGACAGAAACCGGTGTTTCTTCTCCCACCGCGTTTGGATGTGAAAAATCAAAGCCGTTCCTCTTTTTTTTTTTTTTTTTTTTCCTTGTGGGCTTCTTTTCCCCTAACTCAAGTGCAGTTGGCACTCCCAGCCTGGAAACAGGTAAGCATCCATGTAGGCTCGTAACACAGCAACAGCAGTTTATTTATCCTACTAGCAGGAGAAGAAATTTCTCTAGATACTGCTGCTTGAAGCATGCACTGATCTATCAGCTGTACAGATATGGAAGAATAAATGTATCTGTGACTGGAAGCGTCTTGTTGCCTCATTTCATTGGTAGCAAGCCAGAAAAAGCCCAGGCACCAAGAGCACAGGCCCCTTATCTGTAGTGACCGAGATCTATCCTCTCTGGCACTTCAGGTCCTTATGAGGGTGGGGAAGCCGTGTGGCTCTGCTTCTCTGGGCTGGCAGAAGGCGAGAGCTGCTGGTACTTTACCTTCCCCTGAGGAGAGCGCACACAGTTCAGGTCAGCGCTGAAATGACTGGTTCCTTACCCCGTGAGCTGGGCAGTGCGAAGGGCTCTGCCGGGCTGAGAACATTTAGGCAGTATCAGAGCAAACTTAAAAGGACACTGCAAAAACTACCGGGTCACCAATTCTTACCTTTTTCATAGCTAGATTAGATACTAGGGCTCTTTTTAAAAAATAAAATAACCCCTTCCTGCACCCAGATAACCATAAGCTTTGGAAGCCGGCTACAGCAAAGTGCACAGAGACATTTCAGAGAAGGCACAGACGGCTCTCAACCCACCAGATTCACAGCAGGCTGTAAAGTCAGATAATATAAACCAAACTCTATGAAACATCAAAGGAGCTTAGAAAAGATGCGAGAGTGCCAGACAGAAGGCTTTTCTCAGCACTGTAATATGGCTGGATGAATGGCCCCAAATGAATGAGGAGCTCTGGCAGGGAGATCCCACTGCTAAAGGCACAAGGAAGACCTTCCCAGAAGCGAGTGCTTCATGCTGTTGTAGTGGCAAAATATGCTCTTCACAGCACTGTACAGCTCTTGTGGGCTTTGAACCATTCAGAGCTGCAGCAATCAAACAGTCATTGCTCTCAAATGGCCTAGGGTAACACTGGCCAATCCACAGCTTTTGTCATTCAAGCCTAACTCGCCTGTTGGGCTCCAGCAGCTCTCCAGGAACTGCTGGACAACGTGCACCCGCTGCTGTAGAAGAAAACAAGCCAACCAAGACCGTGGGGGCAAGTATCTTGCAACTGACTGCCTCCTCACAGCACCGCTTTTCAACAATCAGCCTCGCTGCCACCTGGGAACTGCTTCCAAAGCCCCCCCGTCTAGTTAGTGTGCGGCTGTCCTTTACTTGAAGGCTCGGGTGCACAGCTCCTGGCTGGCTGCCCCAGGCAGGGAGCAGACACAGCTCTGAAGCGGATGAGTAGTGAGTGTGTTGCCATGAGAACGCCGCAGGTCTTCGGCTGGTTTCTGAAGCAGAGCGGGGAAGGAGCTGCGTTTGCACGGAGTGGGAGCAAACCTGGGGGTGGATTCAGACAAAAATAGGAGCAACCCAGAGGGAGCAGCAGATAGGAAGCGAGGGCAGCTTAAATCAGAATGAGATTAGTGCAGGTTGCAAGCAAGAATGCGGACCCCGATGGTGGGGAAGCCAGACTGGGTATGAAAGGATGTGGCAGGGAGTAGGCTGAGGCAGTGGCACAAGATATCTGAAAGAGCTCATTTTGCGTAGTCTAGAGTTGAAGAGCTGAGGACAAAGAATAAGTCAACCAGAAGCAGTACAGCCAAGAGAAGCTATTACCACATTACAGATTTTGGAAGCATCCCAGTGGAAGCAGCAGCAGGATTTGGGGAGGGTCTGGAGTAGGAACTAGGAAAAGTGGGAACCAGAGCAGCTTGGAGATCTTAGCCTGGACAGCAAGACTGCAATGTAATCAAAGAAACTGCAGCTGCTTACATATAAAAGCAGTAGAAAGGACAGACAAGCATCAGCAGTGCAATTCTTGGGAAAGGATGCAAGTCACTGGCCGTAACTCCTCACCATTTTGAGAGCTGATATGGGATTGCCGAGGCTGTGTTGGACAGAAGTGAGTCACCACCTCCACGCAGCACGAACACCATTTGCTGCTCTAGCCTGCTCTCCCTTGCTGCTCCACCAAGCTAATCCTTCGCAGCAGGCAGACGCTGCAGTTCCACACTAACGAGCTCTGGTCGTGGAAACAAGCCAAGATCAACTCAAAGGCCAGGGCTTTTGAACCCAGAGAGGCAAGAATCCACTACCAAGCTCCAATTGCACCAGCAACCCCTTAGGTGTGAATGAGCTCTTCAGAGCCAGCTCTCATTCTCTACTAGTGAGAGAGAGACAAACTGGACTGGATCCTGCTTTTTTCCCCACTTTGCCTTCTAACGCTCTGGCCACCTCTGTGAATCTGCTGTGTCTGCAGGAACCTCGCTGGTTCTACACTGTGCCGATCTGCCTGGCTCCTGGGCTATGTTACGAGGATAACAACAAGGCAGTCTGATGTATAAATGCATCTGCTGTAAATAACGTACTTAAGAAGTCAGGAGAGTGAACGTACTGAACAATCTCACAAGCTGCTAAAATACTTAGGTAGTGAACACACACAGGGCTGATCAAGACAGACTAAGGGCACCTGTAGAGCATGAGGCAGGGGTCCTCTCAGCCATTAGATCTTTTTGATCTTTATACCACAGGGAAGAAGAAGAGAGGGGAATAAGTGTCACATGAAGTTTGAACTGGAACTCAAATAACCAGCAAAGGAGCTCAGGTCCCTTCACAGCCAGGAATTACTAACTAGATCAGAAGCCATGCAGAGCATGAGAAATTCTGTGCTATAGAGCGAAGTGTAATGTAACACGCTTCAAAAGAAGCGGCTCCGTCTCCCACTCCGGAGGGCCAACAGGAGCAAGGGGTAACGGAGAGCCAACAGTGTGCTGCAGCACGTCCTCAGGTTGGTTTCTGTGTTTTAACCACTAGATGTTATTGCCTTCCATGTGTTTTGTGATTGGAATACATTTGCTGTTCAAGCGCAACAGCTTCAGAGGGATTATCTGGTGAAATAAACAGGAAGCAGCTAAGAGTTAAACACCTTGCGCTCAAAGCAACCACACCGGTAAAGAGGACCCAAACCAGACAATAAGGTCTCTATGAGGATATTTAATTTGATATTGCTTTCTGTTCCCTCCCGCAGACCCTAAGAATATAGGTTTCCTTTCAGCACTGAAATTTCATCCTCTTGTGCATGCAGTGAGTAACCAAGCCTCTCTAAAAGCCTTCTAGGAGACCCATTTCAACCAGCTATCAGGCAGAGGATTCCCACAGTCAAAGTATATTAGAAAAAATTCCAGAAGAATGGCATTAGAAGCTTTGGGCTGAGCGAGGAACATCCTTATTTTTCACTTGGAAGACAGAGTGAGATTGTGCAAAGATGCAGTCATCCAAACAGCTGTGTTCTCACTGTGCTGCTACTGAAGCAAAGGGTCCTTAAAAAAAGCCACTGCTTCAGCACAAAAGGGCTCATCAGAAAGGCAGGCCTTTCACTAAGAGCTTCTTTTCAGCTCTGCTGGGAATCAACGTAGCTTACGATAAATGCAAAGCACACTGTTAAATTTAGGTTGCTATAGAAACAGATTTAAATAACAGCAGTCTATGTCTCCTTACCTGCGAAGTCCTAGGCTGACTAGTGCTGTCAGAAAGGACGGTGCTGGGGTTGTTCCGGGGCTGGCCCTCCAGCCAGGAAATCTTTAGAGGATTATTTATCAGGCCAACTTCATTCTTCACAGCCATCTCCTACCAATGAAAATATTCTTCCATCACCATCTGAATTTCAGACCTCACTCCCTCACTAACCATCATAAAAGTTTTTCCATCTCAGCCTGGCATCAAGGCCAAGCAGGGCACAAACGACGAGGATTTCACAGCTGCCCTACATGAGAAGCACCCTTTAAGGTCCATACCTGCATCACGCATAGACAGACGATATCAGTGCCGGTACTTTTGATAAACAGGTCACAGACAACTCTGGGGTTTTTTTGATTATTTGGATATATGAGTGAAAGAACAGGTGACAAGGAATAGACACTCTTGTACAGTATAAGTTTAAGTTGATGGAACTACTGAAATTAAAGGTAACTGATGATTTCTGTTTCCACAGTCACATGAATTATTATAACTCACAGTGAGTCAAGACATTTTGAGTTCCTTTAAACTGCAAATGCCTCATGTAACCTCTAAAACTCATTAAGCCCATCTCCACAATGGGTAATTCACCTTCAGTGAGAGCTGATTAAATGGCTCAGTGCCTGCTTTTTAAAGCAGTGTCTCTTCCCTCAGCCATTTGCAAGCACAGCCGGCTTGTTTATGTGTGTGATCTGCTCTGGGTTTATGCCTCCAGCTTTGCCACTCCCTTCATGCATCTGTACCTTTAGACTCTCATTACCCTTCTCCACTGCCTTAATGACAAGGCAGTGTCTCTGGGCACCCTTCCCTTCTGCAGCACCCCTTCTTGCCCACTCTCCACCACACACATCTGGGGTCTCCGCCAGACTTACAGCAGCCTTAACTGTAGCAAATTCCACCACTGCACTCCCAGTCTTCCTACTTGAGATCAACAAATTGAGCACATCGCCATACTGTTAAGACAAAGGAAGAAAGAAAAGTTAATTGCAGGCCCAGAAGTCAAGTTCACCTATGGAATGAATGCAGAGAAAACATCTTTGCACAGACATGAGGCTTGAGCCATCACCCTTTCTGTCTTGCATGAGGCCTCCACTGATCCCAACCTATCATAATTTCTGTCCCTCCAGGAAATAACTCTGGGGAGGCATGGAGCTACACACCTTGCTTCCAGCAAGCCCCAGTGCAAGAGGGCTGCTCAGCTCAGAGTCAGAGCTACAGGAGATACTCGCATGAAGGGAAAATGAAGACCACATGCTGGGATTAATCAGATCAAAGGCTTGTCTATTCCTGTCTCTGAACTTCCCGCAGCAGCTAATGTACAGTGCTTTAAGTGAAGGCAAAAGTGCACCATAACCACACAGCCAGTCTAGCTTTTATACAGGGCATGCACCACTCAGGGGGAAGGGTTTGCAGCTGCTCTGTTTCAGCAGGAGTCCCTGCTGGGAATGAGACAGAGGTGCCAGCTGGGCAACAGTTCACAGCCAATGGATCACGTTGCCGATCCCTGAACATGGCATGAGTGAGAAAGCTGGACAACAGAGGGGAAAAAAGAGCCACTCTGGATTATATGCAGCCTCCCAGAATTTACTATCCTTCCTTACAGCATTGGGAGCAGGGGAAGATCAAGTAGTAGGAAAAAGTGTCAGACAGGACCTTTTGTAGGATCCGCAACAGAACATCTTTTGAGTATCCCCCTCTCGTCTCATCTTCTTTTCTGCATTTCCATTTTAGCTGGGAAATAAACACAGCAAGTTAATTTTGTCCATTTGAACACACGTTGCCGCATTCAGTGCGGCTCCTGCCACCTGCACAATAACCAAGTTTGCTATTTACAGCTACGCTCCCAGAATTGCCAAGACAGTGATTTCAACATCAGAATGTGCAAAGGGAACAAATTATTTGGGGAATGGGGAAAAACACTGCTCACTTTAATAAAAAAACCATAATACTTCAAAGCATACTAATGCCTGTATCAGGGTAATAAGCAGATGTTTCCCCACGCCTAAAGCAAAGAGAACTCAATTTCAGGCTCAAAAATCTAGAGCAGACAGCAGAGAAAAGGGTGAGGGAAGAAGGGTATTTTAAAGGCAGTGGCAGGACCTGTTCGCACGCATGGTACACATTAGACAGCGGAACTTCACCTCCACTGTACAAAGGGACATGCCAGTTCAGCAGAGCTGAAGTGTCCCTTCTGTTTTCCAACGCTGCATAACATCCTATCAGTTTTCACCAAAACCCAGCTTTATAAGGATGTCTTACTTTGAGTTTGGGAGTTATTTTGCCTTCTGCTCCATTTCTTTCTTGCTTGCCTAAAAGAGGGGAAAGGAAAAAAAGATGGAAAGGACATGGGTGAAAACTCCTTGGCTAAAGAGCATTTAACACAAAATTCACCCTGAGAATGTACGAATGGCAACAGCAAACACTTCTGGATTTCCACTAGACCATTTCAGCCCCAAAAATCTTGGGCAACACTATCATCAGGAGCTGTACTACAGACCGAATATTGTATGTCAGCATTTCTCCCTTCTATGATGCCCAGAATTGCCATGATCAAGGACAGAAACAGCTAAGTAAAAACACAAGCAGGAAACCTGTTAGATTCTGCGACATTTTTCCCTGCAAGAGGGTTGTGCTAGTGGGAACAAGTGTGGAAAAATTAAGGGTAGACAAAAAAAAAAAAAAGGATATCATAGCCTAAGAATTGAATCTGGCCCTGCAACTAAATACTTCACAGTGATGCACTCTCGTTGTAAAACACAGATTCTTGCACTAAGCGAATGCTCAACATCCTCCCCAGTTCCCGATATGTGAAATTAAGGTAAGAAAGGCTAGGGTGGGCTGAATGGCTTACATACAGTCATACAGGAAAATGCTGGTGACCCCCAAAAAAGTTTCTGCATCTGGACCTCTGGTGGTTTTTTTTTTTTAACTCATTAGGTCAATATTTTTTCTGTGAGAAAGCAACAGATATTACACTATAGCCTCTGCCAGAATGAAAGGGGTAGGAAGCAAGAGACAATAAATCTTCCCATTGAACTGAAAACCGGAATGGCACTCTAATTAGTTTTGAAAAGAAGCACAGAACGTTCCGAAACATAAAACTGTATTTTAAGCCCACACAGATACAGAATATTAAAAAAGGCAATTCACTGTAGAAGTGTGTGGATGGCAGTGAGGTTCAGGAATACCAAAGGACGAGGTTCCGGGATTCTGGAAAAATCTCATCCCCTCCTGTACGGGGACTAACTACAACTACTGAAGAGCCCAGGAGAATTAGAGGGAGACAGCTTCAAACACAACAGCTACCTAGTGTTGTATGGCAGCACAGAATGCAGACGTTTTCTAGTTCAGCGTGTTGCTCATTACCTGACAGATTTGTTGCTGGTCTTTGTACAAACCTGGGACGAAGACTGTGTATGCCCAAGGAACACAGGAGAATCAAGTTCCAGAGAGTAAAGCCTCAGCAGCTATAGACTAAACAAAACTTTATTCTCCACACTGAGTCTCTTGTGGGTGATAGGTACTGAACTTTCAAAGGGATACAGAAGTAGTAACCCAGTGACAACTCTTATTTTTTGCAAACTTGAATCATTCCCTATTTTGAGTGTGCAACACTGACCGCCTTAACCGACAGATGAGCAGGACTTTAGGCTCCCTCCAGCATAACTGTGGGGCTCCACATCAGACCACCTAGATTCAACGCTTTGGAATATTTATTGAAAAGGAGCAGCAACAGCACATTAAAGAGCAGCATGCCACATATAAGAAAGCAACCCCACAGAAACACTAGTCTTTTGACTTATCCCTGAAAGAGGTGCTAAGTAGGATCCTATATATGGCAACATGACCAAGTCAGAAGGCTGCACCTGTATGTGAGCTCTGTCTACAGACGAGCTGGAGTCCCACGTGCATGTAGTGTGGCTAAGGGCTCCAATCTCATCTGTTCTCACCTTGGATGTGCTGCTGTCTTTCAAGCTGGATCTGTTCTCGAATGAGTCTCTGCTGCTCCTCAAGCTGACGGGAGCCTTCTTCTCGCAGGCGTATTATCTACAGCAGAGGTAAGACAGCATGGATATCTGAGGGCACAGTTCCACAGTTGGTTCATGCCAGCTAAAGACTGCCAAGGAGAGCTTTTGTCTTATACCCCTCTCCTGGGGCAACCCTCCTGCTAGCTCCCCTGTGACAACTCCAGCACTCATAAAATTGGACCCCGCACGTTCCCAGTGACACAGCCCCTATCAGCCAGCATATAACCAACTAGCTGCTGTTATAGTCTGCCACACAAAAGGAAAAGGGCAGACAAAAAATAAAATCCCGAGATCGACACATTTGCCAGACTGCTACAAGATCCCTTCTTTCATAGGGCCCATTAATCCAAAAGGCTGAAGGACTGCTGCATCTCATCACATGGTTTTCACTATGATTGTAAAGACTTTCAGCAATTCTTCTCAAAAGTACAGAGAAATCTAAGAATTTATCATTACTTCTTGTTCTAATGATCTTGTTATCCTGATCTCCTCCTCTTCGCTCTCATGGGTCTGGGCTTCTCGTTCTCTGGCTTCAAGATCTGCAGAGAAAGAAATAAAATTGAAACAATCCAAACAGAATTTTCACTGCGGACCAGAGGTGAATGGAAAGATCACAAACTTGGCTACACTGACACCAATTTCAAAGTAGAGCCCTGACAGCTCTGCTACCTCTCCTCTGCCCAGGCACATCAACGTATCGGCAGTCTTAACAGTCATCAACCCCCCTAATTCCTTCCCAGAGCAGGACCATCCCCAGCTATGACTGTGGGAGGAGATTTCAGATGGCTACCGTATTGTTCTGGGCATAAAGAAACCACAGCCATCACAAATGGACAGCAGATTAATCAATGGTGAATTCCAGAGGTAGAAGAAATCCAAACACCCAGCTAATGAAGACTTCAAGCGAGGAGAAAATGAAGTTTTGATTGCATTACCAAGCTTTACTTTCTTTCGCTTCTCATCAAGTTTTTGTGTCCTTTCAGCAGCTTGCTTCTTAGCCTTTCTCACTTTGTCATACGCCGCCTGTCAAAGAACCAACACAATAGTGTGAAACTATATAAAGCAGAAGAGATAAAATGGAAAGCAGTGAATGAAGGCGAGAACAGATACTGAAACGCTGTAAGCAGAGGTGAAGCATCTTTGCTTCTTGCCAGCATTCCTCCTAAAAGCGTTGGAAGTTAACACAAATACCCTGAAAACATGAGAAGAGGCCCAAGGATCTCAGGATGGAGCCTGAAAGGGTGAGGAAGTCCAGGAATAACTACAAAATGTACTGGGAAAAAGTCTGCCCCATCTTCAGAGGTGGGAAGAACATTTTGGTTTCCTGAACATGCCAGAAGTAGCTTTAGGGGCACTTTTAACAGATCACGTTTGGATTAGAGCAAGGTTTCACAATTAAAAAGGTCTATTTTAGATGAAGGATTTATTCACAAGACAGATGTTTGACTCACATGAACATACTGGATCAAAGAGCATCAGAACTCTTCAGCAGCAATAACACATCAACATTCATTTAGCACTACAGAGACTTAAGAACTGGGCTAAGCTGGCAATTTCACCGGCACCTGTTTAAACTAGTTGACAATCTGTTCATCAACCTACGCAGAACCTTTCTGTAGTAGGTGAAGCACAGACCAGCACAAATGTTCAAATATTACTCGTAGAATAATCTTACAGGAAAGCACTGCTCTTGTTTAATAAACTAGAAAAGCTGGTATTTTTCCTTCCTGCATGGGAAGGGTTTGCTAAACACTTTTTCCTTTTTAAAATGTAGAAGCCAAAGAGCTCTTGGATGCCAAAAGCTTAATTGCCCCGTGGAGGGGAGATTACAAGCTTTGCCAGTGTTTGAAAAGAGGAGAGTTATTTCGTGTTTTTAAATCTTATAATCTGAAATTTTAATATGCCTTCCCTCCTGAGTTTTTCTGGATAGAGTTACTTGCTCATTTTTCTTTTGGTTTTATTCTTTCCCTTCACACGTCCAGATCACTTTCAGGCCTCGAGCAGCAGGCACTCAGCCAGTTCCTCACAGCAAGAAAAGAGTCCAAGCTACATCTGGCAGCCTGCAAAGCTCCCGCGGCAAAAGGACAGAGATCATGACTATGATTCAGCTTTTCAGCTTACAAGTCTCCTGTGCCCCACAGAAAGGCAGGCTCTGAGCCTCAGCAATCGCATCGAGGTATTACTGATGTGTTACACCTTGACTTCAAGGGAACTGCAAACGCGCAGTTGTCGCAGGAATTTAACGCGCCCCTGTCAGCGGTGGTTCTCATTTATTTTTTTAAATGGGATATGCCCCAGTCTAACACATCATTAAAGACAGTATCTCACCCTTGCAGCACGTGGACAGAGCTACTCCCAGCACATCAAACCAGAAAAAGAACGTTGGTCCAAGTTCTTATCTCACACCTACTATTTGATCTCCCAGAGAACTCCAGGGAATAACAGATGAAACTTGCATTTACAAAGTCACAGTCGGAGAAGAGAGCAGGACAGACAGGAAGAGAGTTTCCAATACTTCTCCGGCACGCTCCCAGAGAGTAACACCACACAATCCCACCATCACCAAGGGACGGGCATCCTTACCCTCGCTGCTGCATCTGTTAGCACGGCTAAGGCCTGAGACAGTTGGTGGAAGACTTCCGCTGGGAATTAGAAGAAAAAACGGTAAGATGCAGAAAACCATGCTAGCGGCCTGGAGATGAACCAGAAAAGACAGTCCCTTATGGAAGAGACCTGCAGAACATCAGAAAGAAGAATAATCTTTCCAAAGCATTTGTAAGCCAACCTATAGCCAGGATCAACTCAAAGGACAACATTTGTTGCATAAACTTCAGTGTAAATTGAAAAACAAAAACCAGGACCATTTCATTTTAACAGAAATCTTCAAAACATGAATTCAGCAGAACCCATCTACAGAAATGCATTACTCAACCTGCAGTCAGCCCGAAATACACTGTTACAAACAAACTCTCCCTTTCACATCTGTAGCTTTTCAGACCAAGATTCAAACTTTGCATTTTACATCAATATTGCTGACCCTCTTCCTGGAGGGTTACCCATATAAGCCAGAGGCCACCCGCACACCTCAAATCACTTCTCAACCTTCTGTAGGTATCAAAGCCCCCAGCTTTCCTCTCATTGCTGCTATTTTTTTTTTCCTGGAGGAAAAAATTCTCTCTGTACTACAGTTATAAGTTTTCAATCTCCAAGACTGTAGCCCATCAAATTGGAAAACATAAGATACAGAACAATGTTTATTTTGAGGTGTCCTGATGAAGAGCACCCTTCTAGTTACCGCTGCTGTTCACCGCTGCCTGTAGCTACAACACTTAACGACAGAGTAGCTGCAGAAGCCAGACCTTCCTAACAGTTTAGGTATCCTCAGCTCCACAGAGTCAGGGCCTCGTCTCTGACAGACAAAAGTGGGCATTGCCCATAGATAATACGATTTATAAGCTCGCTATTGAAGTTTCAACTGTGAGAGGCAGGAATTAAAATAGCGACCAGCCAGTAAGCACAGGGGACAGCGCGGCCAAAGGCCCAGATCCCAGTACCATGTGGGAAGATTTTGAGAGGTGCAAATATAATTCTGGCACTGACTTAACGCTGACATTTCCAAACCCAACACGTATGCATTCAACCTTAAAAAACAGAGCTCTCGAATAGGGATGAAAATAACTCCTGGCCCTGCATATGCGTACTTCACATAACACATGCCCAGGCATTCCCTTAATTACATGCAAAGACAGACCTGAAGTTAAGCAGAGCCCCTTCCAGGAGTCTGCACACGCGAAAACAAACACGAAGAGTTCTTCGTGTCTGCACAACCCCATCTCACCTGCTCTGGGGTTGTCCGGGTTCTTATCTGGGTGACAGGTCAGGGCCTTCTGCCGGTACGCTTTCTTAACCTGCAAGAGCCAGAATTGAGATTTACTGGTTGGTGCCCTTTAGTCTGTGTTGAGAAAAGCAACTTGGAAAAAAACAACAACAACAACAACAACAAACCAACAAAAAACCCAACAAAAAATACCCAAAACCACTGCAGAAAAAAAATTACTATTCAGAGGGTTTCTTTTGTTGGTGGTTTTGCTTAACTTAAAACACACCTCCCTATCATAAGTAGAAGGCTGTGGTTGAACCAACGTTCATGTGCATGACGAGATGGCCCCCAGGCCTGACAGAAAACAAAGACCATTTTCAGAGTGCCGACAGCTCCATCACCCCTCACGCTGAAAGGTAAAGCAGCCTACTGTCACAGCAAGAGACCTCCGGAAAGCTGTCTGCAACCCCAACGCAGCGGCCTGTCCTTGTTACTCGGAGCGTACTGCAAGGATAAGCATTGGAGCCCAGGACACCGAGTGGCAGGCAGCCATACTCTGAATGAGTCTAAGCTTTTCAAAGCCAGACGTTTTCCTTCTGGGTGCGGTGTATTACGGCAGTCAAAGCTCACGATCGTCAGGGCCAGGTCTGGTTCACCGAGGCAGCTTTCTGGCCGGAGGGATACAGTGTTCTTTGCAGCTCTAACTTTGGGACAGAGAAAGCACCGTTTACCCTGCAACAGTTGAGTCTGGCAAGGTGAAGATTTTTTGACCAAGGACTGTTTAATCTCTTCTACACTTCAGAGAAAGACTGACGACTTTCTGAGCTAAGTCACTTTTAACGTCCCGTTGTCGGGACACATCTGCATGCAAGAAAGGAAAGGAAGAAGAGCTGCTCTGTTCCACTGCCAAGCAGTCCGCTGCTAAAACGAGTGGAATAAGTGGCGGCCCGGCACCACCTCGTGGACAAAGCGCTTGGAAGGGAGCCGTGCAGCTAAAGCCTTACAGGCCTAATCCTGTCTCCTGCCTAAGCAAGGCTCCAGGTGAGAGAGAGAGAGGGAGAGAGAGAGAGAGAGAGAGAGAGTCTCCTCCCCACGCATCAGTCACAACTACTACAATAACAGTTCTACGTGGCAAGTTCAGGCAAGGCTTCTCTAAACAGTGAGGTTAAATTACTTGCCTGGTCGAGCAAGACTAAACACTCCTGCTCCCCTTTGTTCCCCTCTTCCGGCCACGCTGCTCCGCACACAATCGGTCTTTGGGTTATTTCAAGTATTTCATATCAAGGGTTAGCACTCTAAATTACACTTGTCACTTGAACTTGCACCATAACATCCAATTTGTAGTTTTCTCCTCCTTTTGCCCCAGCGACTAGCTCGGCAGCGAAGCTGAGACCACCTGAAGCCCTTCACCTCATCCGACCCCGTGCGTTACGCTTGGCTTCTTCCCGTTTTGTGCTTCGCACGCGCGGGATCTCCAGGCGGCCTCAGACACAGCTGCTGTCTATGCCCAGGCTGTAGCGGCCAAGTTTTACCCTACTGTACTGCTACTGCCCTTTACTGCTACGGGACAAAAAGGAAAGAGAAAGCCTAAGGAGGAAAATCAAACTTGGAAGCGTAACCTCGTTCCGTTGCTAACAGCTTTCCTCAGAGCCTTACTTCCCTTGAGAAGGTCGCTCTCCCAGCTCAGCTGCTCAAGTCTCCCGTTAGCACTGACTTGCCAGCTGAAGGGGAAATGGCAGCACCTCGCTGCCACGCCACGAAAGGAACAAGGGGACCCAGGGGAACCCACAGCCCCCAGCCCAGCCTCGAGCGGCCGCGTTTCGGCAAACAGGAGGCCAAACAAAGCGAGGGAAACGTCGCCCGAGGCCGATTCTGCAGTTCCCTCCAGCCGGTTCCATCCTCCTCCACAGCCAGGCCTCGCCCCACAGGCCTCCCGGGGAAACCGGCGGGTAACCCGCGGGCAGCAGCAGAGCCAGCGTTAAAAAGGGGCTTCCCCACCCGCCAGCGGCTCCCGCCGGCAGCGCGGCAGGGCCCAGGGCCGCGGCACCGCGTTAACGAGCGCTGGGAGCAACCGGGAGCGCAGCCCCGGGCCCCAGCCGCCTCCTGCCCTCGGCCCCGAGGGAAAGGCGGGGGGCGGCCGGGCCGGGCCGGGCCGGGGGAGGGGAGGGAAGGGAAGGGAAGGGAAGGGAAGGGAGAGAGCGGGGCCCCGGCCCGCGCCTCCCCGCCGCCCCGCCAGGGTTCCCGGCCCGCCGCCCTGACCTCCTTCTCCGACGCCTTCTCGCCGACCCCCAGCAGGCCGTACAGGTCCAGCCGCAGCAGCTCCTTATCGACCGCCATCTCGGCGCCGCCCGGCTCCTGCCGCCGGGCCCGCGCCGCCCGCCGGGAAATGGAGTCTCCCCCCGCCGCCGGGCCCGCGGCCCCGGGGCGGCCTGACTACATCTACCGGGGTGCACCGCGCCGCCGCCGCCGCTCCCGGCGGGCACAGCGGGCGCGCTGCTGGCCGGGCGAGGGCGTTCCCCGGCGGCCGCGGGCCTACGGCCCCCGCCGGGCTGCGCGCCGCGGCCGCTGGGTGCGGAGCGGCGGGGAGAAGCGGGGCTTTGCGTTCGGTGCGGGTCCGTGCGGAGGCGGGCGGCGGGGCGAGGAGGCGAAAAGCTGCGCCGCGAACCGTAGCGCTGCGCCGGCCCCAGGCGGGGCGAGTGCCCCGCGGGCAGCAGTAGCCTGGGGAGGCGGCTCGCTGGGCCCCGCCGCCGGCCCTTCCCGAGAGCACCCTGCAGGCGGGGCACGCAGCCCGAGGCGCAGCTCGGGGAAGCTCCCCTCCTCCCTCTCCTTTACCATCTCCCAGCTGCCCTCATCGGGTCTTTAAAGAAGTAGGGGACACCGTAGGGGAAAAATAAAAATACAAGTCCATCTGTTTAGTCCAAGGCACAGAGGAAGGAATTCATTCTCCCGCCCCCCCCCAGCTTTATTCCAGTATTCCAGCAGGAGTTGTGTCCTGGAGGCTGAAGGCTAAGAGCCCTCGTGCCGTTTCTCTCACTCAGCAGCAAAAAATAACTCATCTGAGAGATCAGCAAGAAAAGCGGCTAAACGAGCCCAGCGAGGCGGGTATCTGGGAGAGGCTTTGCGACCCAGCCACGTCACGGCCCTAACGAAGCCGCGCTCCGTTGCCGCGGGGGCTCGGCAGCCCCCTCAGCGGGCGCAGACTAAAGCCTGGGCAGTAACTGAGCGCCTGCCTTCTCTTAAACATCGCCGGGGGCAATCAGAAACAGGACTGTGCACTCAAAACGGATGCCAGCTTACTGCGGAAAAGTTTACGCCTTCTCCGCTGCAGGCTGAATTCAACGGAGCTGTGATAGATGGCTAGCCAGCCTTTACCCCGGGGGAAAAATACTTAACTGGAAGGGTTATTAGAGACGCCATCCATCTTGTAGGTACGCCCCTCGCAGCTGGGGCTCATCGATGGAGGGCTGGTGCTGCCCTAGGGCAAGGAAGTCCAAGGAAGGACTCCAAAGGAAGATGAGGAAGGCACTGGAGCACATCTCCTGTGAGGAAGGGCTGACAGAGCAGGGGATCAGGGGAGCTTACCTGCCACCGTGGAACACAGGCGCTGACAGGCACGGATGGGGGCAGCAGCCTGTGTCACCCGCAGGGACCCCCGCAGCGGCCGGCACCACCCTGCCCCAGGGACACCCCTTCCCTGGCTCCCCCCTCCAGCCCGCAGGCACATCCCACTCTGAATTTGCCAGCGCTTCACAGAAAGCGAGCCACTCCCACGGCGGGGCTAGAAACAGGATTTATTTGGACTCCAGCAGCCATCTGCCTGGCCCCTCTCCCTCCCTTTTGTCTGCCCACGCTTGTCCTTCCCCGCGCCACCTCAAGGCCTCCTCGTTGTGGCTGACGGGGTGGGCGCCCTCAGCCCCTCCGCTCTCTTGCCACCCCTCTTCAGACCCCCAGGCGCAACGGAGGGGAAAGAGGCGGTGGGGGACCAGGGCCCTGCGGCACGTCTCGCTGTCTCCGGCTACGGGCCGTCTCCTGAAAGCCAGAATCCAGCGCCCACAGGATCTGCCTCCTGCTCCAGTGCAACGTCTCGAGGGAGGCTGCTGGGGAGCTGCCTGGGCCCAGGGAGGTGCCGGGCGCTGCTGCGGCTGCGCGAGGTGTGCTGGGCAGGGTGCTGTCCTGCAGGGCTGCCAGCCACCCTCCTCCCCAGGCGCCGCTCGCTCTGATGGCCCCTCTCTGTGCCACGCTGGTCCCTGCAGCGCGGCAGCCTCTTGGCACGGACGTGCAGCTCCAGGGTCTCGCGCTGCTCCTCTGGCATGAACACGGCCTCAGGGCTGCAGAAAGACATGGGCGCCGGGCGGGAACGCGGTGTCGTGGAGGCCACCGGGCAGGGGAGGGCTGCCCCGCGCTGCTGCTGCTGCGTGACCTGGTCCGGCTGGAAGAGGCACTGGGGTTTGAGGAAGCGGACACAGGCATGGCATGGCCGCGGGGGCCAGTCCCAGTCCACAGGCATTTGGGCAGTGACTGATGCAGCATTTCCACGGGCATGTCCCCGCAGGTGGGGACGCCTCTGTGAGGTCACAGCCCCGCAGGTGGGGACGCCTCTGTGAGGTCACAGCCCCACGGCCCCGGATCACACCTGGACAGTGCTCGCCCCCAGTACCAGCCCCATACGGCAGCCGCCCAGGAGAGAGGCCCCACGGCTTCAGGCACGCTGCTGCGCGCTGGCTGGGGCTGCCATTGCGGAGAGGTCAGGAACCACTTTCCTGCCTTCCCAGTTCCTGCCCGCACGTGTCGGAGAGGTCAGTCGCTGCCCTGCCCGAAGAAGGGCAGAGGTTTGACCAGAAGTTTGAGAAACAAGAACGAGTAGAGGAGCCTTTGGTGCAAGGTAATTTGCTTTCACTTTTGGTCAGCGCTGAAGCGGTCAGGCGCTTGGACTCGATGATCACTGTAGGTCCCTTCCACCTGCACTGTTCTGTTCTCTTCTGTTCTCTTCTACTCCGCTCTGCTCTGGATCCGCCTGGAGATTGAGAGACTTGAGGAAAACTACCTGAAGGTCAGTGACTGTGTGCGACCAAGGAGCACGAGCTCCCTTGATCGACAGCTCTCCCAGCCCTTCCTCGTAGGAGGGATGCTCCAGTCCCTTCAGCATCCTTGCGGCCCCGTGTTGGACTCTCTCCAGTACGTCCACGTCGCTCTTGTACTGGGGAGCCCAGTGCTGGACACACAACGCTTGCCAAATGGGGCTTTTTTCCCCCCAACGCCGGGGCTTGCGTTGCTCTTCTGGGTGTGGTCCCCGAGAGCCCCCTTTGTGATGTCACCACAAAGCCATTGTGACGCCTGCGATATCACTCCTTTTCAGGCGTGGAGCAGCCCCGAAGGGCCACAGTGCTGTCCTTGTGCGTGGGGGACAGCCGTCTGCAGGTGGGGGGACGAAGGACCCCCATCCCGCGGGCTCCCTGCCGAAGGCGCAGAGAGGATCTGCCGGACGGGGACGCGGGCAGGGCCCGGGGCACCGGTCCCGACCTGCCGCGCCCCCACCCTTGTCCTGCCCTTGCTGGGAGGCCAGGAACCGCTTTCCTGCCTTCCCAATCCCTGCCTGCACGCGTCGGAGAGGTCGCTCGCCGCCCCGCCTGCAGAGCAGGAGCACACAGAGCGCCGCTTTGGCCCTCGACTTCTTCAGCTTTGCTGCTCCTGCAGGTTGCGTCTCCAGGGCAGGTCAGGAGCTTGGTATCTCTTTTGTTTGCAGCACAAGATGGTGTTGGAGGAGGACTTGGCAGAAGAGGGCCCCGCTTCCCCTGCTGCCAGCACCAGCCAGGTGCCCCAGGCCACGCCGCTGGATGCCTCTGAGGAGCCAGACTGCCCGATCTGCCTGGACACCATCGAAACCGAAGCCTACGTGATCTGGTGCAGGCACCATTTCTGTTTTCCCTGCATACAAGAGTGGGTCCGCAGAAGAGCCGTGTGCCCAAACTGCCAGCAGCCGGTTAACCACATCTTCCGCAAGCTGGGACCCAACGAATACGAGGTGCACAACATCCCGTACAACAGCAACGGCAGGAGAACTCGACGCCGCAATGCAGAAAGGAGGCGGTGGCGTTCCTCAGGCCACCAGCACCGCAGGTCTTCCAGGAGAAGCCATGGCAGTGGCCATGCCGGGGCCCCAGAGAGGGTCCGAAGCAGGTCCCCAAGGCAGCACCACGATGGCCACAGACGGCCTCAGCACGGCCGGGGCTACGACTCCTCAAGAAGCAGGAGGCGGCAGCGGAGCAGGGCTCGGGATGCTGCTCGTGACGAGGGCCGAGCTCCAAGGCCCGAACAGGACATCCCAGCCTCCCCGGGGAGGAGCGAGCACCGGCAGCGGGCAGGCCGGCATTCCTCCAGGGACCGGCACGTGACAAGGAGCCGATCCCGCCGGAGATCCCGCAGCAGCGGGGACCGCGCTCAGTGGGAGCGCTCCCAGGCCCGCCACAGCAGGCGGCAGCGGCGGAGCAGGGACAGGGAGCATCCCTGTGCCACGGCGAGGCAAGGGAGCAGGTCCCCCAGGCGAGGCCAGGAAGCCCACACGAGGCGGGCGGACAGCGCGGCCCACGGCTCCTCTGCAAGGCAGAGGCAGCGGAGGAGCAGGGATGCTGGTGAGGGCCGAGCTCCAAGGCCAGAACGGGATGTCCCGGCCTCCCCGGGGAGGAGCGAGCACCGGCAGCGGGCAGGCCGGCATTCCTCCAGGCAACAGCCTGTGAGAAGGAGCCGATCCCGCCGGAGATCCCGCAGCACCGGGAGGCGAGCACAGAGAGCTCAGCGGAGGAGGAGGGACCGGGATGAGGGGCGAGCTCTAAGCCCTGAACTGGACCGCCCGTCTTCCTCTGGGAGGAGAGAGCGCCGTCAGCGGGGAGGCCGCCATTCCTCCGGAGAAGGGCGTGCAGCAAGGAGCCGATCCCGGCGGAGGTCCCGCAGCCCTGCCAGGCGCAGGATCTGGTAGCGCACCCTACCTCGTAGGGAAACGCCGCGCTCGCTCCCTGACCGTCGCCTGCCAAGGCAGCGCAACGAGCCCGGGGACGCAGAAGGCCCTTGAGGTGGTGGCTGTGCTGCTGCTGCTGCTGGGGGGCACGCGGGCGGACGGTGGCAGCGGGACAGTTGCGACGTGGGTTGTCTCCGACTCTGGCAGTGGCACCGAACAGGATCAAGCCAGCCCGATTGCTCCTGCTGAGCAAGGAAAGTGCACGGGAGAAAGCCCTCCTGTCGTCTCCTCTTGTGGCAAATCACGGACTTGAGGAGGTGGGAAGGGACCTCTGGAGATCGTCTAGTCCAAGCCCGCTGCTCGGGCTGCATCCCGTCAGGCTTTGATGACCTCCAAGGATGGAGCCTCCAGAACCCCCTGGGCAACTTGTTCCAGGGCTTGACCTCCTTGCAAATAAACAAGTTTTGTGTTACGCTTGGCAAGAGGTTCCTGTATTTCAGTCTGTGCCTTTTGGGGCGTCTCAGGAACCTTTGCGGGTCTTTTGAAATGGCCTGGCCCCCGGGCGTGCCTTGGGTTGCTCTCCTCAGGCCCCATCATTTTCCTCCGGTGCTCCCCACTGGCCCTGTCACGTACCTCTGTGGACCAGGCCCGGAGCTGAGGGGCTCCCCACCTCCCCATGCCAGCTCTTCACCTCTCAGCTCCCTAGGCTGCCGTGGCCGGAAGCAATTCGTATGTATTCTTCTGCTTTCCCTCCAGTTTTCAGGGAAAAAGTGCTGGGGTGAGCTGATACCCCGTAAAGCTCATTGTTTCAGCAGAGCCATGGCTTGGTACAGCAGCAGTTTCCACAAACAGACAAGGTGCTGGCTGCTGCCGTCGCTGGCTGGATGAGCCCGGCAGCACTGCCTGCAGGCCAAAACTTGCTCTGACTTGCCAGCTGAAGGGGAAATGGCAGCACCTCGCTGCCACGCCACGAAAGGAACAAGGGGACCCAGGGGAACCCACAGCCCCCAGCCCAGCCTCGAGCGGCCGCGTTTCGGCAAACAGGAGGCCAAACAAAGCGAGGGAAACGTCGCCCGAGGCCGATTCTGCAGTTCCCTCCAGCCGGTTCCATCCTCCTCCACAGCCAGGCCTCGCCCCACAGGCCTCCCGGGGAAACCGGCGGGTAACCCGCGGGCAGCAGCAGAGCCAGCGTTAAAAAGGGGCTTCCCCACCCGCCAGCGGCTCCCGCCGGCAGCGCGGCAGGGCCCAGGGCCGCGGCACCGCGTTAACGAGCGCTGGGAGCAACCGGGAGCGCAGCCCCGGGCCCCAGCCGCCTCCTGCCCTCGGCCCCGAGGGAAAGGCGGGGGGCGGCCGGGCCGGGCCGGGCCGGGGGAGGGGAGGGAAGGGAAGGGAAGGGAAGGGAAGGGAAGGGAAGGGAAGGGAAGGGAAGGGAAGGGAAGGGAAGGGAAGGGAGAGAGCGGGGCCCCGGCCCGCGCCTCCCCGCCGCCCCGCCAGGGTTCCCGGCCCGCCGCCCTGACCTCCTTCTCCGACGCCTTCTCGCCGACCCCCAGCAGGCCGTACAGGTCCAGCCGCAGCAGCTCCTTATCGACCGCCATCTCGGCGCCGCCCGGCTCCTGCCGCCGGGCCCGCGCCGCCCGCCGGGAAATGGAGTCTCCCCCCGCCGCCGGGCCCGCGGCCCCGGGGCGGCCTGACTACATCTACCGGGGTGCACCGCGCCGCCGCCGCCGCTCCCGGCGGGCACAGCGGGCGCGCTGCTGGCCGGGCGAGGGCGTTCCCCGGCGGCCGCGGGCCTACGGCCCCCGCCGGGCTGCGCGCCGCGGCCGCTGGGTGCGGAGCGGCGGGGAGAAGCGGGGCTTTGCGTTCGGTGCGGGTCCGTGCGGAGGCGGGCGGCGGGGCGAGGAGGCGAAAAGCTGCGCCGCGAACCGTAGCGCTGCGCCGGCCCCAGGCGGGGCGAGTGCCCCGCGGGCAGCAGTAGCCTGGGGAGGCGGCTCGCTGGGCCCCGCCGCCGGCCCTTCCCGAGAGCACCCTGCAGGCGGGGCACGCAGCCCGAGGCGCAGCTCGGGGAAGCTCCCCTCCTCCCTCTCCTTTACCATCTCCCAGCTGCCCTCATCGGGTCTTTAAAGAAGTAGGGGACACCGTAGGGGAAAAATAAAAATACAAGTCCATCTGTTTAGTCCAAGGCACAGAGGAAGGAATTCATTCTCCCGCCCCCCCCCAGCTTTATTCCAGTATTCCAGCAGGAGTTGTGTCCTGGAGGCTGAAGGCTAAGAGCCCTCGTGCCCTTTCTCTCACTCAGCAGCAAAAAATAACTCATCTGAGAGATCAGCAAGAAAAGCGGCTAAACGAGCCCAGCGAGGCGGGTATCTGGGAGAGGCTTTGCGACCCAGCCACGTCACGGCCCTAACGAAGCCGCGCTCCGTTGCCGCGGGGGCTCGGCAGCCCCCTCAGCGGGCGCAGACTAAAGCCTGGGCAGTAACTGAGCGCCTGCCTTCTCTTAAACATCGCCGGGGGCAATCAGAAACAGGACTGTGCACTCAAAACGGATGCCAGCTTACTGCGGAAAAGTTTACGCCTTCTCCGCTGCAGGCTGAATTCAACGGAGCTGTGATAGATGGCTAGCCAGCCTTTACCCCGGGGGAAAAATACTTAACTGGAAGGGTTATTAGAGACGCCATCCATCTTGTAGGTACGCCCCTCGCAGCTGGGGCTCATCGATGGAGGGCTGGTGCTGCCCTAGGGCAAGGAAGTCCAAGGAAGGACTCCAAAGGAAGATGAGGAAGGCACTGGAGCACATCTCCTGTGAGGAAGGGCTGACAGAGCAGGGGATCAGGGGAGCTTACCTGCCACCGTGGAACACAGGCGCTGACAGGCACGGATGGGGGCAGCAGCCTGTGTCACCCGCAGGGACCCCCGCAGCGGCCGGCACCACCCTGCCCCAGGGACACCCCTTCCCTGGCTCCCCCTCCAGCCCGCAGGCACATCCCACTCTGAATTTGCCAGCGCTTCACAGAAAGCGAGCCACTCCCACGGCGGGGCTAGAAACAGGATTTATTTGGACTCCAGCAGCCATCTGCCTGGCCCCTCTCCCTCCCTTTTGTCTGCCCACGCTTGTCCTTCCCCGCGCCACCTCAAGGCCTCCTCGTTGTGGCTGACGGGGTGGGCGCCCTCAGCCCCTCCGCTCTCTTGCCACCCCTCTTCAGACCCCCAGGCGCAACGGAGGGGAAAGAGGCGGTGGGGGACCAGGGCCCTGCGGCACGTCTCGCCGTCTCCGGCTACGGGCCGTCTCCTGAAAGCCAGAATCCAGCGCCCACAGGATCTGCCTCCTGCTCCAGTGCAACGTCTCGAGGGAGGCTGCTGGGGAGCTGCCTGGGCCCAGGGAGGTGCCGGGCGCTGCTGCGGCTGCGCGAGGTGTGCTGGGCAGGGTGCTGTCCTGCAGGGCTGCCAGCCACCCTCCTCCCCAGGCGCCGCTCGCTCTGATGGCCCCTCTCTGTGCCACGCTGGTCCCTGCAGCGCGGCAGCCTCTTGGCACGGACGTGCAGCTCCAGGGTCTCGCGCTGCTCCTCTGGCATGAACACGGCCTCAGGGCTGCAGAAAGACATGGGCGCCGGGCGGGAACGCGGTGTCGTGGAGGCCACCGGGCAGGGGAGGGCTGCCCCGCGCTGCTGCTGCTGCGTGACCTGGTCCGGCTGGAAGAGGCACTGGGGTTTGAGGAAGCGGACACAGGCATGGCATGGCCGCGGGGGGCCAGTCCCAGTCCACAGGCATTTGGGCAGTGACTGATGCAGCATTTCCACGGGCATGTCCCCGCAGGTGGGGACGCCTCTGTGAGGTCACAGCCCCGCAGGTGGGGACGCCTCTGTGAGGTCACAGCCCCACGGCCCCGGATCACACCTGGACAGTGCTCGCCCCCAGTACCAGCCCCATACGGCAGCCGCCCAGGAGAGAGGCCCCACGGCTTCAGGCACGCTGCTGCGCGCTGGCTGGGGCTGCCATTGCGGAGAGGTCAGGAACCACTTTCCTGCCTTCCCAGTTCCTGCCCGCACGTGTCGGAGAGGTCAGTCGCTGCCCTGCCCGAAGAAGGGCAGAGGTTTGACCAGAAGTTTGAGAAACAAGAACGAGTAGAGGAGCCTTTGGTGCAAGGTAATTTGCTTTCACTTTTGGTCAGCGCTGAAGCGGTCAGGCGCTTGGACTCGATGATCACTGTAGGTCCCTTCCACCTGCACTGTTCTGTTCTCTTCTGTTCTCTTCTACTCCGCTCTGCTCTGGATCCGCCTGGAGATTGAGAGACTTGAGGAAAACTACCTGAAGGTCAGTGACTGTGTGCGACCAAGGAGCACGAGCTCCCTTGATCGACAGCTCTCCCAGCCCTTCCTCGTAGGAGGGATGCTCCAGTCCCTTCAGCATCCTTGCGGCCCCGTGTTGGACTCTCTCCAGTACGTCCACGTCGCTCTTGTACTGGGGAGCCCAGTGCTGGACACACAACGCTTGCCAAATGGGGCTTTTTTCCCCCCCAACGCCGGGGCTTGCGTTGCTCTTCTGGGTGTGGTCCCCGAGAGCCCCCTTTGTGATGTCACCACAAAGCCATTGTGACGCCTGCGATATCACTCCTTTTCAGGCGAGGAGCAGCCCCGAAGGGCCACAGTGCTGTCCTTGTGCGTGGGGGACAGCCGTCTGCAGGTGGGGGGACGAAGGACCCCCATCCCGCGGGCTCCCTGCCGAAGGCGCAGAGAGGATCTGCCGGACGGGGACGCGGGCAGGGCCCGGGGCACCGGTCCCGACCTGCCGCGCCCCCACCCTTGTCCTGCCCTTGCTGGGAGGCCAGGAACCGCTTTCCTGCCTTCCCAATCCCTGCCTGCACGCGTCGGAGAGGTCGCTCGCCGCCCCGCCTGCAGAGCAGGAGCACACAGAGCGCCGCTTTGGCCCTCGACTTCTTCAGCTTTGCTGCTCCTGCAGGTTGCGTCTCCAGGGCAGGTCAGGAGCTTGGTATCTCTTTTGTTTGCAGCACAAGATGGTGTTGGAGGAGGACTTGGCAGAAGAGGGCCCCGCTTCCCCTGCTGCCAGCACCAGCCAGGTGCCCCAGGCCACGCCGCTGGATGCCTCTGAGGAGCCAGACTGCCCGATCTGCCTGGACACCATCGAAACCGAAGCCTACGTGATCTGGTGCAGGCACCGTTTCTGTTTTCCCTGCATACAAGAGTGGGTCCGCAGAAGAGCCGTGTGCCCAAACTGCCAGCAGCCGGTTAACCACATCTTCCGCAAGCTGGGACCCAACGAATACGAGGTGCACAACATCCCGTGCAACAGCAACGGCAGGAGAACTCGACGCCGCAATGCAGAAAGGAGGCGGTGGCGTTCCTCAGGCCACCAGCACCGCAGGTCTTCCAGGAGAAGCCATGGCAGTGGCCATGCCGGGGCCCCAGAGAGGGTCCGAAGCAGGTCCCCAAGGCAGCACCACGATGGCCACAGACGGCCTCAGCACGGCCGGGGCTACGACTCCTCAAGAAGCAGGAGGCGGCAGCGGAGCAGGGCTCGGGATGCTGCTCGTGACGAGGGCCGAGCTCCAAGGCCCGAACAGGACATCCCAGCCTCCCCGGGGAGGAGCGAGCACCGGCAGCGGGCAGGCCGGCATTCCTCCAGGGACCGGCACGTGACAAGGAGCCGATCCCGCCGGAGATCCCGCAGCAGCGGGGACCGCGCTCAGTGGGAGCGCTCCCAGGCCCGCCACAGCAGGCGGCAGCGGCGGAGCAGGGACAGGGAGCATCCCTGTGCCACGGCGAGGCAAGGGAGCAGGTCCCCCAGGCGAGGCCAGGAAGCCCACACGAGGCGGGCGGACAGCGCGGCCCACGGCTCCTCTGCAAGGCAGAGGCAGCGGAGGAGCAGGGATGCTGGTGAGGGCCGAGCTCCAAGGCCAGAACGGGATGTCCCGGCCTCCCCGGGGAGGAGCGAGCGCCGGCAGCGGGCAGGCCGGCATTCCTCCAGGCAACAGCCTGTAAGAAGGAGCCGATCCCGCCGGAGATCCCGCAGCACCGGGAGGCGAGCACAGAGAGCTCAGCGGAGGAGGAGGGACCGGGATGAGGGGCGAGCTCTAAGCCCTGAACTGGACCGCCCGTCTTCCTCTGGGAGGAGAGAGCGCCGTCAGCGGGGAGGCCGCCATTCCTCCGGAGAAGGGCGTGCAGCAAGGAGCCGATCCCGGCGGAGGTCCCGCAGCCCTGCCAGGCGCAGGATCTGGTAGCGCACCCTACCTCGTAGGGAAACGCCGCGCTCGCTCCCTGACCGTCGCCTGCCAAGGCAGCGCAACGAGCCCGGGGACGCAGAAGGCCCTTGAGGTGGTGGCTGTGCTGCTGCTGCTGCTGGGGGGCACGCGGGCGGACGGTGGCAGCGGGACAGTTGCGACGTGGGTTGTCTCCGACTCTGGCAGTGGCACCGAACAGGATCAAGCCAGCCCGATTGCTCCTGCTGAGCAAGGAAAGTGCACGGGAGAAAGCCCTCCTGTCGTCTCCTCTTGTGGCAAATCACGGACTTGAGGAGGTGGGAAGGGACCTCTGGAGATCGTCTAGTCCAAGCCCGCTGCTCGGGCTGCATCCCGTCAGGCTTTGATGACCTCCAAGGATGGAGCCTCCAGAACCCCCCTGGGCAACTTGTTCCAGGGCTTGACCTCCTTGCAAATAAACAAGTTTTGTGTTACGCTTGGCAAGAGGTTCCTGTATTTCAGTCTGTGCCTTTTGGGGCGTCTCAGGAACCTTTGCGGGTCTTTTGAAATGGCCTGGCCCCCGGGCGTGCCTTGGGTTGCTCTCCTCAGGCCCCATCATTTTCCTCCGGTGCTCCCCACTGGCCCTGTCACGTACCTCTGTGGACCAGGCCCGGAGCTGAGGGGCTCCCCACCTCCCCATGCCAGCTCTTCACCTCTCAGCTCCCTAGGCTGCCGTGGCCGGAAGCAATTCGTATGTATTCTTCTGCTTTCCCTCCAGTTTTCAGGGAAAAAGTGCTGGGGTGAGCTGATACCCCGTAAAGCTCATTGTTTCAGCAGAGCCATGGCTTGGTACAGCAGCAGTTTCCACAAACAGACAAGGTGCTGGCTGCTGCCGTCGCTGGCTGGATGAGCCCGGCAGCACTGCCTGCAGGCCAAAACTTGCTCTGACTTGCCAGCTGAAGGGGAAATGGCAGCACCTCGCTGCCACGCCACGAAAGGAACAAGGGGACCCAGGGGAACCCACAGCCCCCAGCCCAGCCTCGAGCGGCCGCGTTTCGGCAAACAGGAGGCCAAACAAAGCGAGGGAAACGTCGCCCGAGGCCGATTCTGCAGTTCCCTCCAGCCGGTTCCATCCTCCTCCACAGCCAGGCCTCGCCCCACAGGCCTCCCGGGGAAACCGGCGGGTAACCCGCGGGCAGCAGCAGAGCCAGCGTTAAAAAGGGGCTTCCCCACCCGCCAGCGGCTCCCGCCGGCAGCGCGGCAGGGCCCAGGGCCGCGGCACCGCGTTAACGAGCGCTGGGAGCAACCGGGAGCGCAGCCCCGGGCCCCAGCCGCCTCCTGCCCTCGGCCCCGAGGGAAAGGCGGGGGGCGGCAGGGCCGGGCCGGGCCGGGGGAGGGAAGGGAAGGGAAGGGAAGGGAAGGGAGAGAGCGGGGCCCCGGCCCGCGCCTCCCCGCCGCCCCGCCAGGGTTCCCGGCCCGCCGCCCTGACCTCCTTCTCCGACGCCTTCTCGCCGACCCCCAGCAGGCCGTACAGGTCCAGCCGCAGCAGCTCCTTATCGACCGCCATCTCGGCGCCGCCCGGCTCCTGCCGCCGGGCCCGCGCCGCCCGCCGGGAAATGGAGTCTCCCCCCGCCGCCGGGCCCGCGGCCCCGGGGCGGCCTGACTACATCTACCGGGGTGCACCGCGCCGCCGCCGCCGCTCCCGGCGGGCACAGCGGGCGCGCTGCTGGCCGGGCGAGGGCGTTCCCCGGCGGCCGCGGGCCTACGGCCCCCGCCGGGCTGCGCGCCGCGGCCGCTGGGTGCGGAGCGGCGGGGAGAAGCGGGGCTTTGCGTTCGGTGCGGGTCCGTGCGGAGGCGGGCGGCGGGGCGAGGAGGCGAAAAGCTGCGCCGCGAACCGTAGCGCTGCGCCGGCCCCAGGCGGGGCGAGTGCCCCGCGGGCAGCAGTAGCCTGGGGAGGCGGCTCGCTGGGCCCCGCCGCCGGCCCTTCCCGAGAGCACCCTGCAGGCGGGGCACGCAGCCCGAGGCGCAGCTCGGGGAAGCTCCCCTCCTCCCTCTCCTTTACCATCTCCCAGCTGCCCTCATCGGGTCTTTAAAGAAGTAGGGGACACCGTAGGGGAAAAATAAAAATACAAGTCCATCTGTTTAGTCCAAGGCACAGAGGAAGGAATTCATTCTCCCGCCCCCCCCCAGCTTTATTCCAGTATTCCAGCAGGAGTTGTGTCCTGGAGGCTGAAGGCTAAGAGCCCTCGTGCCCTTTCTCTCACTCAGCAGCAAAAAATAACTCATCTGAGAGATCAGCAAGAAAAGCGGCTAAACGAGCCCAGCGAGGCGGGTATCTGGGAGAGGCTTTGCGACCCAGCCACGTCACGGCCCTAACGAAGCCGCGCTCCGTTGCCGCGGGGGCTCGGCAGCCCCCTCAGCGGGCGCAGACTAAAGCCTGGGCAGTAACTGAGCGCCTGCCTTCTCTTAAACATCGCCGGGGGCAATCAGAAACAGGACTGTGCACTCAAAACGGATGCCAGCTTACTGCGGAAAAGTTTACGCCTTCTCCGCTGCAGGCTGAATTCAACGGAGCTGTGATAGATGGCTAGCCAGCCTTTACCCCGGGGGAAAAATACTTAACTGGAAGGGTTATTAGAGACGCCATCCATCTTGTAGGTACGCCCCTCGCAGCTGGGGCTCATCGATGGAGGGCTGGTGCTGCCCTAGGGCAAGGAAGTCCAAGGAAGGACTCCAAAGGAAGATGAGGAAGGCACTGGAGCACATCTCCTGTGAGGAAGGGCTGACAGAGCAGGGGATCAGGGGAGCTTACCTGCCACCGTGGAACACAGGCGCTGACAGGCACGGATGGGGGCAGCAGCCTGTGTCACCCGCAGGGACCCCCGCAGCGGCCGGCACCACCCTGCCCCAGGGACACCCCTTCCCTGGCTCCCCCCTCCAGCCCGCAGGCACATCCCACTCTGAATTTGCCAGCGCTTCACAGAAAGCGAGCCACTCCCACGGCGGGGCTAGAAACAGGATTTATTTGGACTCCAGCAGCCATCTGCCTGGCCCCTCTCCCTCCCTTTTGTCTGCCCACGCTCGTCCTTCCCCGCGCCACCTCAAGGCCTCCTCGTTGTGGCTGACGGGGTGGGCGCCCTCAGCCCCTCCGCTCTCTTGCCACCCCTCTTCAGACCCCCAGGCGCAACGGAGGGGAAAGAGGCGGTGGGGGACCAGGGCCCTGCGGCACGTCTCGCCGTCTCCGGCTACGGGCCGTCTCCTGAAAGCCAGAATCCAGCGCCCACAGGATCTGCCTCCTGCTCCAGTGCAACGTCTCGAGGGAGGCTGCTGGGGAGCTGCCTGGGCCCAGGGAGGTGCCGGGCGCTGCTGCGGCTGCGCGAGGTGTGCTGGGCAGGGTGCTGTCCTGCAGGGCTGCCAGCCACCCTCCTCCCCAGGCGCCGCTCGCTCTGATGGCCCCTCTCTGTGCCACGCTGGTCCCTGCAGCGCGGCAGCCTCTTGGCACGGACGTGCAGCTCCAGGGTCTCGCGCTGCTCCTCTGGCATGAACACGGCCTCAGGGCTGCAGAAAGACATGGGCGCCGGGCGGGAACGCGGTGTCGTGGAGGCCACCGGGCAGGGGAGGGCTGCCCCGCGCTGCTGCTGCTGCGTGACCTGGTCCGGCTGGAAGAGGCACTGGGGTTTGAGGAAGCGGACACAGGCATGGCATGGCCGCGGGGGCCAGTCCCAGTCCACAGGCATTTGGGCAGTGACTGATGCAGCATTTCCACGGGCATGTCCCCGCAGGTGGGGACGCCTCTGTGAGGTCACAGCCCCGCAGGTGGGGACGCCTCTGTGAGGTCACAGCCCCACGGCCCCGGATCACACCTGGACAGTGCTCGCCCCCAGTACCAGCCCCATACGGCAGCCGCCCAGGAGAGAGGCCCCACGGCTTCAGGCACGCTGCTGCGCGCTGGCTGGGGCTGCCATTGCGGAGAGGTCAGGAACCACTTTCCTGCCTTCCCAGTTCCTGCCCGCACGTGTCGGAGAGGTCAGTCGCTGCCCTGCCCGAAGAAGGGCAGAGGTTTGACCAGAAGTTTGAGAAACAAGAACGAGTAGAGGAGCCTTTGGTGCAAGGTAATTTGCTTTCACTTTTGGTCAGCGCTGAAGCGGTCAGGCGCTTGGACTCGATGATCACTGTAGGTCCCTTCCACCTGCACTGTTCTGTTCTCTTCTGTTCTCTTCTACTCCGCTCTGCTCTGGATCCGCCTGGAGATTGAGAGACTTGAGGAAAACTACCTGAAGGTCAGTGACTGCGTGCGACCAAGGAGCACGAGCTCCCTTGATCGACAGCTCTCCCAGCCCTTCCTCGTAGGAGGGATGCTCCAGTCCCTTCAGCATCCTTGCGGCCCCGTGTTGGACTCTCTCCAGTACGTCCACGTCGCTCTTGTACTGGGGAGCCCAGTGCTGGACACACAACGCTTGCCAAATGGGGCTTTTTTCCCCCCCAACGCCGGGGCTTGCGTTGCTCTTCTGGGTGTGGTCCCCGAGAGCCCCCTTTGTGATGTCACCACAAAGCCATTGTGACGCCTGCGATATCACTCCTTTTCAGGCGTGGAGCAGCCCCGAAGAGCCACAGTGCTGTCCTTGTGCGTGGGGGACAGCCGTCTGCAGGTGGGGGGACGAAGGACCCCCATCCCGCGGGCTCCCTGCCGAAGGCGCAGAGAGGATCTGCCGGACGGGGACGCGGGCAGGGCCCGGGGCACCGGTCCCGACCTGCCGCGCCCCCACCCTTGTCCTGCCCTTGCTGGGAGGCCAGGAACCGCTTTCCTGCCTTCCCAATCCCTGCCTGCACGCGTCGGAGAGGTCGCTCACCGCCCCGCCTGCAGAGCAGGAGCACACAGAGCGCCGCTTTGGCCCTCGACTTCTTCAGCTTTGCTGCTCCTGCAGGTTGCGTCTCCAGGGCAGGTCAGGAGCTTGGTATCTCTTTTGTTTGCAGCACAAGATGGTGTTGGAGGAGGACTTGGCAGAAGAGGGCCCCGCTTCCCCTGCTGCCAGCACCAGCCAGGTGCCCCAGGCCACGCCGCTGGATGCCTCTGAGGAGCCAGACTGCCCGATCTGCCTGGACACCATCGAAACCGAAGCCTACGTGATCTGGTGCAGGCACCGTTTCTGTTTTCCCTGCATACAAGAGTGGGTCCGCAGAAGAGCCGTGTGCCCAAACTGCCAGCAGCCGGTTAACCACATCTTCCGCAAGCTGGGACCCAACGAATACGAGGTGCACAACATCCCGTACAACAGCAACGGCAGGAGAACGCGACGCCGCAATGCAGAAAGGAGGCGGTGGCGTTCCTCAGGCCACCAGCACCGCAGGTCTTCCAGGAGAAGCCATGGCAGTGGCCATGCCGGGGCCCCAGAGAGGGTCCGAAGCAGGTCCCCAAGGCAGCACCACGATGGCCACAGACGGCCTCAGCACGGCCGGGGCTACGACTCCTCAAGAAGCAGGAGGCGGCAGCGGAGCAGGGCTCGGGATGCTGCTCGTGACGAGGGCCGAGCTCCAAGGCCCGAACAGGACATCCCAGCCTCCCCGGGGAGGAGCGAGCACCGGCAGCGGGCAGGCCGGCATTCCTCCAGGGACCGGCACGTGACAAGGAGCCGATCCCGCCGGAGATCCCGCAGCAGCGGGGACCGCGCTCAGTGGGAGCGCTCCCAGGCCCGCCACAGCAGGCGGCAGCGGCGGAGCAGGGACAGGGAGCATCCCTGTGCCACGGCGAGGCAAGGGAGCAGGTCCCCCAGGCGAGGCCAGGAAGCCCACACGAGGCGGGCGGACAGCGCGGCCCACGGCTCCTCTGCAAGGCAGAGGCAGCGGAGGAGCAGGGATGCTGGTGAGGGCCGAGCTCCAAGGCCAGAACGGGATGTCCCGGCCTCCCCGGGGAGGAGCGAGCACCGGCAGCGGGCAGGCCGGCATTCCTCCAGGCAACAGCCTGTGAGAAGGAGCCGATCCCGCCGGAGATCCGGCAGCACCGGGAGGCGAGCACAGAGAGCTCAGCGGAGGAGGAGGGACCGGGATGAGGGGCGAGCTCTAAGCCCTGAACTGGACCGCCCGTCTTCCTCTGGGAGGAGAGAGCGCCGTCAGCGGGGAGGCCGCCATTCCTCCGGAGAAGGGCGTGCAGCAAGGAGCCGATCCCGGCGGAGGTCCCGCAGCCCTGCCAGGCGCAGGATCTGGTAGCGCACCCTACCTCGTAGGGAAACGCCGCGCTCGCTCCCTGACCGTCGCCTGCCAAGGCAGCGCAACGAGCCCGGGGACGCAGAAGGCCCTTGAGGTGGTGGCTGTGCTGCTGCTGCTGCTGGGGGGCACGCGGGCGGACGGTGGCAGCGGGACAGTTGCGACGTGGGTTGTCTCCGACTCTGGCAGTGGCACCGAACAGGATCAAGCCAGCCCGATTGCTCCTGCTGAGCAAGGAAAGTGCACGGGAGAAAGCCCTCCTGTCGTCTCCTCTTGTGGCAAATCACGGACTTGAGGAGGTGGGAAGGGACCTCTGGAGATCGTCTAGTCCAAGCCCGCTGCTCGGGCTGCATCCCGTCAGGCTTTGATGACCTCCAAGGATGGAGCCTCCAGAACCCCCCTGGGCAACTTGTTCCAGGGCTTGACCTCCTTGCAAATAAACAAGTTTTGTGTTACGCTTGGCAAGAGGTTCCTGTATTTCAGTCTGTGCCTTTTGGGGCGTCTCAGGAACCTTTGCGGGTCTTTTGAAATGGCCTGGCCCCCGGGCGTGCCTTGGGTTGCTCTCCTCAGGCCCCATCATTTTCCTCCGGTGCTCCCCACTGGCCCTGTCACGTACCTCTGTGGACCAGGCCCGGAGCTGAGGGGCTCCCCACCTCCCCATGCCAGCTCTTCACCTCTCAGCTCCCTAGGCTGCCGTGGCCGGAAGCAATTTGTATGTATTCTTCTGCTTTCCCTCCAGTTTTCAGGGAAAAAGTGCTGGGGTGAGCTGATACCCCGTAAAGCTCATTGTTTCAGCAGAGCCATGGCTTGGTACAGCAGCAGTTTCCACAAACAGACAAGGTGCTGGCTGCTGCCGTCGCTGGCTGGATGAGCCCGGCAGCACTGCCTGCAGGCCAAAACTTGCTCTGACTTGCCAGCTGAAGGGGAAATGGCAGCACCTCGCTGCCACGCCACGAAAGGAACAAGGGGACCCAGGGGAACCCACAGCCCCCAGCCCAGCCTCGAGCGGCCGCGTTTCGGCAAACAGGAGGCCAAACAAAGCGAGGGAAACGTCGCCCGAGGCCGATTCTGCAGTTCCCTCCAGCCGGTTCCATCCTCCTCCACAGCCAGGCCTCGCCCCACAGGCCTCCCGGGGAAACCGGCGGGTAACCCGCGGGCAGCAGCAGAGCCAGCGTTAAAAAGGGGCTTCCCCACCCGCCAGCGGCTCCCGCCGGCAGCGCGGCAGGGCCCAGGGCCGCGGCACCGCGTTAACGAGCGCTGGGAGCAACCGGGAGCGCAGCCCCGGGCCCCAGCCGCCTCCTGCCCTCGGCCCCGAGGGAAAGGCGGGGGGCGGCCGGGCCGGGCCGGGCCGGGGGAGGGAAGGGAAGGGAAGGGAAGGGAGAGAGCGGGGCCCCGGCCCGCGCCTCCCCGCCGCCCCGCCAGGGTTCCCGGCCCGCCGCCCTGACCTCCTTCTCCGACGCCTTCTCGCCGACCCCCAGCAGGCCGTACAGGTCCAGCCGCAGCAGCTCCTTATCGACCGCCATCTCGGCGCCGCCCGGCTCCTGCCGCCGGGCCCGCGCCGCCCGCCGGGAAATGGAGTCTCCCCCCGCCGCCGGGCCCGCGGCCCCGGGGCGGCCTGACTACATCTACCGGGGTGCACCGCGCCGCCGCCGCCGCTCCCGGCGGGCACAGCGGGCGCGCTGCTGGCCGGGCGAGGGCGTTCCCCGGCGGCCGCGGGCCTACGGCCCCCGCCGGGCTGCGCGCCGCGGCCGCTGGGTGCGGAGCGGCGGGGAGAAGCGGGGCTTTGCGTTCGGTGCGGGTCCGTGCGGAGGCGGGCGGCGGGGCGAGGAGGCGAAAAGCTGCGCCGCGAACCGTAGCGCTGCGCCGGCCCCAGGCGGGGCGAGTGCCCCGCGGGCAGCAGTAGCCTGGGGAGGCGGCTCGCTGGGCCCCGCCGCCGGCCCTTCCCGAGAGCACCCTGCAGGCGGGGCACGCAGCCCGAGGCGCAGCTCGGGGAAGCTCCCCTCCTCCCTCTCCTTTACCATCTCCCAGCTGCCCTCATCGGGTCTTTAAAGAAGTAGGGGACACCGTAGGGGAAAAATAAAAATACAAGTCCATCTGTTTAGTCCAAGGCACAGAGGAAGGAATTCATTCTCCCGCCCCCCCCCAGCTTTATTCCAGTATTCCAGCAGGAGTTGTGTCCTGGAGGCTGAAGGCTAAGAGCCCTCGTGCCCTTTCTCTCACTCAGCAGCAAAAAATAACTCATCTGAGAGATCAGCAAGAAAAGCGGCTAAACGAGCCCAGCGAGGCGGGTATCTGGGAGAGGCTTTGCGACCCAGCCACGTCACGGCCCTAACGAAGCCGCGCTCCGTTGCCGCGGGGGCTCGGCAGCCCCCTCAGCGGGCGCAGACTAAAGCCTGGGCAGTAACTGAGCGCCTGCCTTCTCTTAAACATCGCCGGGGGCAATCAGAAACAGGACTGTGCACTCAAAACGGATGCCAGCTTACTGCGGAAAAGTTTACGCCTTCTCCGCTGCAGGCTGAATTCAACGGAGCTGTGATAGATGGCTAGCCAGCCTTTACCCCGGGGGAAAAATACTTAACTGGAAGGGTTATTAGAGACGCCATCCATCTTGTAGGTACGCCCCTCGCAGCTGGGGCTCATCGATGGAGGGCTGGTGCTGCCCTAGGGCAAGGAAGTCCAAGGAAGGACTCCAAAGGAAGATGAGGAAGGCACTGGAGCACATCTCCTGTGAGGAAGGGCTGACAGAGCAGGGGATCAGGGGAGCTTACCTGCCACCGTGGAACACAGGCGCTGACAGGCACGGATGGGGGCAGCAGCCTGTGTCACCCGCAGGGACCCCCGCAGCGGCCGGCACCACCCTGCCCCAGGGACACCCCTTCCCTGGCTCCCCCTCCAGCCCGCAGGCACATCCCACTCTGAATTTGCCAGCGCTTCACAGAAAGCGAGCCACTCCCACGGCGGGGCTAGAAACAGGATTTATTTGGACTCCAGCAGCCATCTGCCTGGCCCCTCTCCCTCCCTTTTGTCTGCCCACGCTCGTCCTT
This sequence comes from Nipponia nippon, assembly GCF_047370975.1. Classification (NCBI taxonomy): domain Eukaryota; kingdom Metazoa; phylum Chordata; class Aves; order Pelecaniformes; family Threskiornithidae; genus Nipponia; species Nipponia nippon. Next base: position 675,618 of record NW_028262291.1, on the reverse strand, counting down.
CCCCGCGCCACCTCAAGGCCTCCTCGTTGTGGCTGACGGGGTGGGCGCCCTCAGCCCCTCCGCTCTCTTGCCACCCCTCTTCAGACCCCCAGGCGCAACGGAGGGGAAAGAGGCGGTGGGGGACCAGGGCCCTGCGGCACGTCTCGCCGTCTCCGGCTACGGGCCGTCTCCTGAAAGCCAGAATCCAGCGCCCACAGGATCTGCCTCCTGCTCCAGTGCAACGTCTCGAGGGAGGCTGCTGGGGAGCTGCCTGGGCCCAGGGAGGTGCCGGGCGCTGCTGCGGCTGCGCGAGGTGTGCTGGGCAGGGTGCTGTCCTGCAGGGCTGCCAGCCACCCTCCTCCCCAGGCGCCGCTCGCTCTGATGGCCCCTCTCTGTGCCACGCTGGTCCCTGCAGCGCGGCAGCCTCTTGGCACGGACGTGCAGCTCCAGGGTCTCGCGCTGCTCCTCTGGCATGAACACGGCCTCAGGGCTGCAGAAAGACATGGGCGCCGGGCGGGAACGCGGTGTCGTGGAGGCCACCGGGCAGGGGAGGGCTGCCCCGCGCTGCTGCTGCTGCGTGACCTGGTCCGGCTGGAAGAGGCACTGGGGTTTGAGGAAGCGGACACAGGCATGGCATGGCCGCGGGGGCCAGTCCCAGTCCACAGGCATTTGGGCAGTGACTGATGCAGCATTTCCACGGGCATGTCCCCGCAGGTGGGGACGCCTCTGTGAGGTCACAGCCCCGCAGGTGGGGACCCCTCTGTGAGGTCACAGCCCCACGGCCCCGGATCACACCTGGACAGTGCTCGCCCCCAGTACCAGCCCCATACGGCAGCCGCCCAGGAGAGAGGCCCCACGGCTTCAGGCACGCTGCTGCGCGCTGGCTGGGGCTGCCATTGCGGAGAGGTCAGGAACCACTTTCCTGCCTTCCCAGTTCCTGCCCGCACGTGTCGGAGAGGTCAGTCGCTGCCCTGCCCGAAGAAGGGCAGAGGTTTGACCAGAAGTTTGAGAAACAAGAACGAGTAGAGGAGCCTTTGGTGCAAGGTAATTTGCTTTCACTTTTGGTCAGCGCTGAAGCGGTCAGGCGCTTGGACTCGATGATCACTGTAGGTCCCTTCCACCTGCACTGTTCTGTTCTCTTCTGTTCTCTTCTACTCCGCTCTGCTCTGGATCCGCCTGGAGATTGAGAGACTTGAGGAAAACTACCTGAAGGTCAGTGACTGCGTGCGACCAAGGAGCACGAGCTCCCTTGATCGACAGCTCTCCCAGCCCTTCCTCGTAGGAGGGATGCTCCAGTCCCTTCAGCATCCTTGCGGCCCCGTGTTGGACTCTCTCCAGTACGTCCACGTCGCTCTTGTACTGGGGAGCCCAGTGCTGGACACACAACGCTTGCCAAATGGGGCTTTTTTCCCCCCCAACGCCGGGGCTTGCGTTGCTCTTCTGGGTGTGGTCCCCGAGAGCCCCCTTTGTGATGTCACCACAAAGCCATTGTGACGCCTGCGATATCACTCCTTTTCAGGCGTGGAGCAGCCCCGAAGAGCCACAGTGCTGTCCTTGTGCGTGGGGGACAGCCGTCTGCAGGTGGGGGGACGAAGGACCCCCATCCCGCGGGCTCCCTGCCGAAGGCGCAGAGAGGATCTGCCGGACGGGGACGCGGGCAGGGCCCGGGGCACCGGTCCCGACCTGCCGCGCCCCCACCCTTGTCCTGCCCTTGCTGGGAGGCCAGGAACCGCTTTCCTGCCTTCCCAATTCCTGCCTGCACGCGTCGGAGAGGTCGCTCACCGCCCCGCCTGCAGAGCAGGAGCACACAGAGCGCCGCTTTGGCCCTCGACTTCTTCAGCTTTGCTGCTCCTGCAGGTTGCGTCTCCAGGGCAGGTCAGGAGCTTGGTATCTCTTTTGTTTGCAGCACAAGATGGTGTTGGAGGAGGACTTGGCAGAAGAGGGCCCCGCTTCCCCTGCTGCCAGCACCAGCCAGGTGCCCCAGGCCACGCCGCTGGATGCCTCTGAGGAGCCAGACTGCCCGATCTGCCTGGACACCATCGAAACCGAAGCCTACGTGATCTGGTGCAGGCACCGTTTCTGTTTTCCCTGCATACAAGAGTGGGTCCGCAGAAGAGCCGTGTGCCCAAACTGCCAGCAGCCGGTTAACCACATCTTCCGCAAGCTGGGACCCAACGAATACGAGGTGCACAACATCCCGTACAACAGCAACGGCAGGAGAACGCGACGCCGCAATGCAGAAAGGAGGCGGTGGCGTTCCTCAGGCCACCAGCACCGCAGGTCTTCCAGGAGAAGCCATGGCAGTGGCCATGCCGGGGCCCCAGAGAGGGTCCGAAGCAGGTCCCCAAGGCAGCACCACGATGGCCACAGACGGCCTCAGCACGGCCGGGGCTACGACTCCTCAAGAAGCAGGAGGCGGCAGCGGAGCAGGGCTCGGGATGCTGCTCGTGACGAGGGCCGAGCTCCAAGGCCCGAACAGGACATCCCAGCCTCCCCGGGGAGGAGCGAGCACCGGCAGCGGGCAGGCCGGCATTCCTCCAGGGACCGGCATGTGACAAGGAGCCGATCCCGCCGGAGATCCCGCAGCAGCGGGGACCGCGCTCAGTGGGAGCGCTCCCAGGCCCGCCACAGCAGGCGGCAGCGGCGGAGCAGGGACAGGGAGCATCCCTGTGCCACGGCGAGGCAAGGGAGCAGGTCCCCCAGGCGAGGCCAGGAAGCCCACACGAGGCGGGCGGACAGCGCGGCCCATGGCTCCTCTGCAAGGCAGAGGCAGCGGAGGAGCAGGGATGCTGGTGAGGGCCGAGCTCCAAGGCCAGAACGGGATGTCCCGGCCTCCCCGGGGAGGAGCGAGCGCCGGCAGCGGGCAGGCCGGCATTCCTCCAGGCAACAGCCTGTAAGAAGGAGCCGATCCCGCCGGAGATCCGGCAGCACCGGGAGGCGAGCACAGAGAGCTCAGCGGAGGAGGAGGGACCGGGATGAGGGGCGAGCTCTAAGCCCTGAACTGGACCGCCCGTCTTCCTCTGGGAGGAGAGAGCGCCGTCAGCGGGGAGGCCGCCATTCCTCCGGAGAAGGGCGTGCAGCAAGGAGCCGATCCCGGCGGAGGTCCCGCAGCCCTGCCAGGCGCAGGATCTGGTAGCGCACCCTACCTCGTAGGGAAACGCCGCGCTCGCTCCCTGACCGTCGCCTGCCAAGGCAGCGCAACGAGCCCGGGGACGCAGAAGGCCCTTGAGGTGGTGGCTGTGCTGCTGCTGCTGCTGGGGGGCACGCGGGCGGACGGTGGCAGCGGGACAGTTGCGACGTGGGTTGTCTCCGACTCTGGCAGTGGCACCGAACAGGATCAAGCCAGCCCGATTGCTCCTGCTGAGCAAGGAAAGTGCACGGGAGAAAGCCCTCCTGTCGTCTCCTCTTGTGGCAAATCACGGACTTGAGGAGGTGGGAAGGGACCTCTGGAGATCGTCTAGTCCAAGCCCGCTGCTCGGGCTGCATCCCGTCAGGCTTTGATGACCTCCAAGGATGGAGCCTCCAGAACCCCCCTGGGCAACTTGTTCCAGGGCTTGACCTCCTTGCAAATAAACAAGTTTTGTGTTACGCTTGGCAAGAGGTTCCTGTATTTCAGTCTGTGCCTTTTGGGGCGTCTCAGGAACCTTTGCGGGTCTTTTGAAATGGCCTGGCCCCCGGGCGTGCCTTGGGTTGCTCTCCTCAGGCCCCATCATTTTCCTCCGGTGCTCCCCACTGGCCCTGTCACGTACCTCTGTGGACCAGGCCCGGAGCTGAGGGGCTCCCCACCTCCCCATGCCAGCTCTTCACCTCTCAGCTCCCTAGGCTGCCGTGGCCGGAAGCAATTCGTATGTATTCTTCTGCTTTCCCTCCAGTTTTCAGGGAAAAAGTGCTGGGGTGAGCTGATACCCCGTAAAGCTCATTGTTTCAGCAGAGCCATGGCTTGGTACAGCAGCAGTTTCCACAAACAGACAAGGTGCTGGCTGCTGCCGTCGCTGGCTGGATGAGCCCGGCAGCACTGCCTGCAGGCCAAAACTTGCTCTGACTTGCCAGCTGAAGGGGAAATGGCAGCACCTCGCTGCCACGCCACGAAAGGAACAAGGGGACCCAGGGGAACCCACAGCCCCCAGCCCAGCCTCGAGCGGCCGCGTTTCGGCAAACAGGAGGCCAAACAAAGCGAGGGAAACGTCGCCCGAGGCCGATTCTGCAGTTCCCTCCAGCCGGTTCCATCCTCCTCCACAGCCAGGCCTCGCCCCACAGGCCTCCCGGGGAAACCGGCGGGTAACCCGCGGGCAGCAGCAGAGCCAGCGTTAAAAAGGGGCTTCCCCACCCGCCAGCGGCTCCCGCCGGCAGCGCGGCAGGGCCCAGGGCCGCGGCACCGCGTTAACGAGCGCTGGGAGCAACCGGGAGCGCAGCCCCGGGCCCCAGCCGCCTCCTGCCCTCGGCCCCGAGGGAAAGGCGGGGGGCGGCCGGGCCGGGCCGGGCCGGGGGAGGGAAGGGAAGGGAAGGGAAGGGAAGGGAGAGAGCGGGGCCCCGGCCCGCGCCTCCCCGCCGCCCCGCCAGGGTTCCCGGCCCGCCGCCCTGACCTCCTTCTCCGACGCCTTCTCGCCGACCCCCAGCAGGCCGTACAGGTCCAGCCGCAGCAGCTCCTTATCGACCGCCATCTCGGCGCCGCCCGGCTCCTGCCGCCGGGCCCGCGCCGCCCGCCGGGAAATGGAGTCTCCCCCCGCCGCCGGGCCCGCGGCCCCGGGGCGGCCTGACTACATCTACCGGGGTGCACCGCGCCGCCGCCGCCGCTCCCGGCGGGCACAGCGGGCGCGCTGCTGGCCGGGCGAGGGCGTTCCCCGGCGGCCGCGGGCCTACGGCCCCCGCCGGGCTGCGCGCCGCGGCCGCTGGGTGCGGAGCGGCGGGGAGAAGCGGGGCTTTGCGTTCGGTGCGGGTCCGTGCGGAGGCGGGCGGCGGGGCGAGGAGGCGAAAAGCTGCGCCGCGAACCGTAGCGCTGCGCCGGCCCCAGGCGGGGCGAGTGCCCCGCGGGCAGCAGTAGCCTGGGGAGGCGGCTCGCTGGGCCCCGCCGCCGGCCCTTCCCGAGAGCACCCTGCAGGCGGGGCACGCAGCCCGAGGCGCAGCTCGGGGAAGCTCCCCTCCTCCCTCTCCTTTACCATCTCCCAGCTGCCCTCATCGGGTCTTTAAAGAAGTAGGGGACACCGTAGGGGAAAAATAAAAATACAAGTCCATCTGTTTAGTCCAAGGCACAGAGGAAGGAATTCATTCTCCCGCCCCCCCCCAGCTTTATTCCAGTATTCCAGCAGGAGTTGTGTCCTGGAGGCTGAAGGCTAAGAGCCCTCGTGCCCTTTCTCTCACTCAGCAGCAAAAAATAACTCATCTGAGAGATCAGCAAGAAAAGCGGCTAAACGAGCCCAGCGAGGCGGGTATCTGGGAGAGGCTTTGCGACCCAGCCACGTCACGGCCCTAACGAAGCCGCGCTCCGTTGCCGCGGGGGCTCGGCAGCCCCTCAGCGGGCGCAGACTAAAGCCTGGGCAGTAACTGAGCGCCTGCCTTCTCTTAAACATCGCCGGGGGCAATCAGAAACAGGACTGTGCACTCAAAACGGATGCCAGCTTACTGCGGAAAAGTTTACGCCTTCTCCGCTGCAGGCTGAATTCAACGGAGCTGTGATAGATGGCTAGCCAGCCTTTACCCCGGGGGAAAAATACTTAACTGGAAGGGTTATTAGAGACGCCATCCATCTTGTAGGTACGCCCCTCGCAGCTGGGGCTCATCGATGGAGGGCTGGTGCTGCCCTAGGGCAAGGAAGTCCAAGGAAGGACTCCAAAGGAAGATGAGGAAGGCACTGGAGCACATCTCCTGTGAGGAAGGGCTGACAGAGCAGGGGATCAGGGGAGCTTACCTGCCACCGTGGAACACAGGCGCTGACAGGCACGGATGGGGGCAGCAGCCTGTGTCACCCGCAGGGACCCCCGCAGCGGCCGGCACCACCCTGCCCCAGGGACACCCCTTCCCTGGCTCCCCCCTCCAGCCCGCAGGCACATCCCACTCTGAATTTGCCAGCGCTTCACAGAAAGCGAGCCACTCCCACGGCGGGGCTAGAAACAGGATTTATTTGGACTCCAGCAGCCATCTGCCTGGCCCCTCTCCCTCCCTTTTGTCTGCCCACGCTCGTCCTTCCCCGCGCCACCTCAAGGCCTCCTCGTTGTGGCTGACGGGGTGGGCGCCCTCAGCCCCTCCGCTCTCTTGCCACCCCTCTTCAGACCCCCAGGCGCAACGGAGGGGAAAGAGGCGGTGGGGGACCAGGGCCCTGCGGCACGTCTCGCCGTCTCCGGCTACGGGCCGTCTCCTGAAAGCCAGAATCCAGCGCCCACAGGATCTGCCTCCTGCTCCAGTGCAACGTCTCGAGGGAGGCTGCTGGGGAGCTGCCTGGGCCCAGGGAGGTGCCGGGCGCTGCTGCGGCTGCGCGAGGTGTGCTGGGCAGGGTGCTGTCCTGCAGGGCTGCCAGCCACCCTCCTCCCCAGGCGCCGCTCGCTCTGATGGCCCCTCTCTGTGCCACGCTGGTCCCTGCAGCGCGGCAGCCTCTTGGCACGGACGTGCAGCTCCAGGGTCTCGCGCTGCTCCTCTGGCATGAACACGGCCTCAGGGCTGCAGAAAGACATGGGCGCCGGGCGGGAACGCGGTGTCGTGGAGGCCACCGGGCAGGGGAGGGCTGCCCCGCGCTGCTGCTGCTGCGTGACCTGGTCCGGCTGGAAGAGGCACTGGGGTTTGAGGAAGCGGACACAGGCATGGCATGGCCGCGGGGGGCCAGTCCCAGTCCACAGGCATTTGGGCAGTGACTGATGCAGCATTTCCACGGGCATGTCCCCGCAGGTGGGGACGCCTCTGTGAGGTCACAGCCCCGCAGGTGGGGACCCCTCTGTGAGGTCACAGCCCCACGGCCCCGGATCACACCTGGACAGTGCTCGCCCCCAGTACCAGCCCCATACGGCAGCCGCCCAGGAGAGAGGCCCCACGGCTTCAGGCACGCTGCTGCGCGCTGGCTGGGGCTGCCATTGCGGAGAGGTCAGGAACCACTTTCCTGCCTTCCCAGTTCCTGCCCGCACGTGTCGGAGAGGTCAGTCGCTGCCCTGCCCGAAGAAGGGCAGAGGTTTGACCAGAAGTTTGAGAAACAAGAACGAGTAGAGGAGCCTTTGGTGCAAGGTAATTTGCTTTCACTTTTGGTCAGCGCTGAAGCGGTCAGGCGCTTGGACTCGATGATCACTGTAGGTCCCTTCCACCTGCACTGTTCTGTTCTCTTCTGTTCTCTTCTACTCCGCTCTGCTCTGGATCCGCCTGGAGATTGAGAGACTTGAGGAAAACTACCTGAAGGTCAGTGACTGCGTGCGACCAAGGAGCACGAGCTCCCTTGATCGACAGCTCTCCCAGCCCTTCCTCGTAGGAGGGATGCTCCAGTCCCTTCAGCATCCTTGCGGCCCCGTGTTGGACTCTCTCCAGTACGTCCACGTCGCTCTTGTACTGGGGAGCCCAGTGCTGGACACACAACGCTTGCCAAATGGGGCTTTTTTCCCCCCAACGCCGGGGCTTGCGTTGCTCTTCTGGGTGTGGTCCCCGAGAGCCCCCTTTGTGATGTCACCACAAAGCCATTGTGACGCCTGCGATATCACTCCTTTTCAGGCGTGGAGCAGCCCCGAAGAGCCACAGTGCTGTCCTTGTGCGTGGGGGACAGCCGTCTGCAGGTGGGGGGACGAAGGACCCCCATCCCGCGGGCTCCCTGCCGAAGGCGCAGAGAGGATCTGCCGGACGGGGACGCGGGCAGGGCCCGGGGCACCGGTCCCGACCTGCCGCGCCCCCACCCTTGTCCTGCCCTTGCTGGGAGGCCAGGAACCGCTTTCCTGCCTTCCCAATTCCTGCCTGCACGCGTCGGAGAGGTCGCTCGCCGCCCCGCCTGCAGAGCAGGAGCACACAGAGCGCCGCTTTGGCCCTCGACTTCTTCAGCTTTGCTGCTCCTGCAGGTTGCGTCTCCAGGGCAGGTCAGGAGCTTGGTATCTCTTTTGTTTGCAGCACAAGATGGTGTTGGAGGAGGACTTGGCAGAAGAGGGCCCCGCTTCCCCTGCTGCCAGCACCAGCCAGGTGCCCCAGGCCACGCCGCTGGATGCCTCTGAGGAGCCAGACTGCCCGATCTGCCTGGACACCATCGAAACCGAAGCCTACGTGATCTGGTGCAGGCACCGTTTCTGTTTTCCCTGCATACAAGAGTGGGTCCGCAGAAGAGCCGTGTGCCCAAACTGCCAGCAGCCGGTTAACCACATCTTCCGCAAGCTGGGACCCAACGAATACGAGGTGCACAACATCCCGTGCAACAGCAACGGCAGGAGAACTCGACGCCGCAATGCAGAAAGGAGGCGGTGGCGTTCCTCAGGCCACCAGCACCGCAGGTCTTCCAGGAGAAGCCATGGCAGTGGCCATGCCGGGGCCCCAGAGAGGGTCCGAAGCAGGTCCCCAAGGCAGCACCACGATGGCCACAGACGGCCTCAGCACGGCCGGGGCTACGACTCCTCAAGAAGCAGGAGGCGGCAGCGGAGCAGGGCTCGGGATGCTGCTCGTGACGAGGGCCGAGCTCCAAGGCCCGAACAGGACATCCCAGCCTCCCCGGGGAGGAGCGAGCACCGGCAGCGGGCAGGCCGGCATTCCTCCAGGGACCGGCACGTGACAAGGAGCCGATCCCGCCGGAGATCCCGCAGCAGCGGGGACCGCGCTCAGTGGGAGCACTCCCAGGCCCGCCACAGCAGGCGGCAGCGGCGGAGCAGGGACAGGGAGCATCCCTGTGCCACGGCGAGGCAAGGGAGCAGGTCCCCCAGGCGAGGCCAGGAAGCCCACACGAGGCGGGCGGACAGCGCGGCCCACGGCTCCTCTGCAAGGCAGAGGCAGCGGAGGAGCAGGGATGCTGGTGAGGGCCGAGCTCCAAGGCCAGAACGGGATGTCCCGGCCTCCCCGGGGAGGAGCGAGCACCGGCAGCGGGCAGGCCGGCATTCCTCCAGGCAACAGCCTGTGAGAAGGAGCCGATCCCGCCGGAGATCCGGCAGCACCGGGAGGCGAGCACAGAGAGCTCAGCGGAGGAGGAGGGACCGGGATGAGGGGCGAGCTCTAAGCCCTGAACTGGACCGCCCGTCTTCCTCTGGGAGGAGAGAGCGCCGTCAGCGGGGAGGCCGCCATTCCTCCGGAGAAGGGCGTGCAGCAAGGAGCCGATCCCGGCGGAGGTCCCGCAGCCCTGCCAGGCGCAGGATCTGGTAGCGCACCCTACCTCGTAGGGAAACGCCGCGCTCGCTCCCTGACCGTCGCCTGCCAAGGCAGCGCAACGAGCCCGGGGACGCAGAAGGCCCTTGAGGTGGTGGCTGTGCTGCTGCTGCTGCTGGGGGGCACGCGGGCGGACGGTGGCAGCGGGACAGTTGCGACGTGGGTTGTCTCCGACTCTGGCAGTGGCACCGAACAGGATCAAGCCAGCCCGATTGCTCCTGCTGAGCAAGGAAAGTGCACGGGAGAAAGCCCTCCTGTCGTCTCCTCTTGTGGCAAATCACGGACTTGAGGAGGTGGGAAGGGACCTCTGGAGATCGTCTAGTCCAAGCCCGCTGCTCGGGCTGCATCCCGTCAGGCTTTGATGACCTCCAAGGATGGAGCCTCCAGAACCCCCTGGGCAACTTGTTCCAGGGCTTGACCTCCTTGCAAATAAACAAGTTTTGTGTTACGCTTGGCAAGAGGTTCCTGTATTTCAGTCTGTGCCTTTTGGGGCGTCTCAGGAACCTTTGCGGGTCTTTTGAAATGGCCTGGCCCCCGGGCGTGCCTTGGGTTGCTCTCCTCAGGCCCCATCATTTTCCTCCGGTGCTCCCCACTGGCCCTGTCACGTACCTCTGTGGACCAGGCCCGGAGCTGAGGGGCTCCCCACCTCCCCATGCCAGCTCTTCACCTCTCAGCTCCCTAGGCTTCCGTGGCCGGAAGCAATTCGTATGTATTCTTCTGCTTTCCCTCCAGTTTTCAGGGAAAAAGTGCTGGGGTGAGCTGATACCCCGTAAAGCTCATTGTTTCAGCAGAGCCATGGCTTGGTACAGCAGCAGTTTCCACAAACAGACAAGGTGCTGGCTGCTGCCGTTGCTGGCTGGATGAGCCCAGCAGCACTGCCTGCAGGCCAAAACTTGCTCTTCGCTTCCGTCCCAGCTGTCACCTAGACCCTGCCCTCAAATGCCAGCCTTTGAAATCACCCCGTTAACGTACACGTTCACGTCCCATTTATCCATAACTTGGGTTATCAGAGTAGTATATTCTGCCTAAAATCACATTCAGCATGTGGGACATCTGTTTTGCCTCTGGGTACGTTTTCTGCTTGATAGAAGGCGGCTGGTCACACCGGATCCCTCTTGCGCTGCAAGAAATAATTGGAAAAAACCCCATAAAATTGAACGAATGGTGAAAAGCAGTGGCTGGGGCACACAGGAGTTCAGTGCTGAGCGCTGGAGTTTGTATTCCAAGGTGGGCAATCATCCTGCCTGTCCCCATCATGCTCTCTTAGAGCCGCTCCTTTGCTTGATCAAGTCTGTTTGTCTTCCACATAAACCTGCTTCCAATGGACCTGGAATTCACCCTATTTTCTGATTATCCTCAAAGTCGGGCCCTTGCTACCAAAGACGCTCCTGGGGGCCCATACACACAGCATCAGATGAAAGACACCGACAGCGCTTGGCACATGTCATGTCCATGCACCTGAACAGAGCGATCATACTTGGCTTTCCCTGTATATACTTTTATCTTTAAATGCAAAACATCCCGTCTGGTATAAGCCGATATTCGTTTATCTCCTATTCTGGAAAATCCACTCTCTGGCCAAGGCAGCATCTCTGAGCATGGTGCCAGGGACCTTGAATAGCTGGATGTGCCCACCTAAACACACACACACAGACTTCACTGGGAAAACCCTGAAAAGATATAGGTCAACATTCTGCATGGATGTATGTTTGTGCCAAAGCTGTATTTCTGGTATTTTAGAATAACTGTGAGTGATAAGACTCAAACAATTTCTGCTGAAATAAAAAAAAAAAAAAAAAAAAAAGGTTCTTGGAAAAGTGCAAACAGGCTGAAACAGTCTCAAGGAAGAGCGAGCACATGTGGCCAGTGCTGCTCTGAAAGAGGTCAACTGTCCAAAAGCTGCAGCTCCACGGACTGTGGATTTAGGAGGTCTTTACAAACACCGGTACCTCTGCAAGGCTGGCGGAATAATTCCTGAGGACAGTGCCTCCGTCAAACACGCGGGCAGTGCTGGTGTCCATCCATAGATGCCCTTCTCCAGGCAGGTAGATATCTCTCCATGTTTGTCCCTTTTCTGTTATTGGGGCAACCAAGACCTGCAGTGAAAAAAAGAAAGAAAAAAGAAACTTAGGACATGGAGGCTTAGTCAGGACATACCACTAGCTGCGCCAAGCAAACCACAAGGCTGACGGGAGAAGTGAGCAAGCACAGAGATCACAAGTTTGGCTCCTGAGAGTATCCATCCACGCAAGCAGCGGAGGCCAAAGTTGATAAGTGCAAGATTTCCTGAATTACAGTGAGAAAAGATGATGCAGTGGCCGTCGGTTGGCTGGGATTGGGATCATTCCTGCCTGCAGTAGCCCCTAGAGTCTAACTCACTCATATTTTGGAAGACCAGAACTAAAAAAAAAAAAAAAAGACAAAAAAAAGACAAACAAAAAACCCCCCAAAACCATCAGAAATCTGTGTTTCCTACAGATCCAAGCTCCTTCTTCTAGGCTGAGCAGCACAGAGTGGGTGCAGGCAGAGCAGGAGCACGGGCTGGCCAGCACGTCCCAGGCGCTGCAGGTGGGTTCAGGCTCGCACAAAGCAGCTCCTGAGGACGTTTTACGGGATTGCAGTGGGAACTGGTGGCACAGAGTCAGGGCGAGAGACAGCCCTGTGCCACGCGGGGGAGTTGTGGTAGAGTTGGGAATTTCTCTTTTTCTCCCATGACCCCGTACTTGAGATCTGGTTCAGGCAGAGCCTTTGATACGACTTAATCAATGAAGTCAAATATGATCTGGTATGACACCAAGCAGACACTTGCATTTCAATTAGAAATGAACACGTTATGGGGTGGGAGAACAGCTTTAACTCCAGGATGCTAGAAAAGAGAGCTTCAAAAGCCCTCTGCCCAGGGCGGCTCTCCAGGCGACTTAACCCTCCCCTCCCAGCTTTCCTGTCCTGCATTTCGGAGAAGGATTTTGTGTTTCGGCCTCCCAGACTAATTAAGTGTTGCAGGTTACATAAACTCTAGGAGAAACTCAGGTTCAAAATAGTTTATATCGTGTTGTATATCTCAAGCAACAATCACATTTGATTTATCATTCTGTGGACTCAAGGCTCCTTTGGAGATTCAAGAGATTAGCTGCCCGGTGCCCTCCAACGATCATGAAAAATCTCAGCCGGCAGCCTGCGCATATGTGTAATTGCATTTAAAAAAAGAGCATAAAAAATAAAAGCATGAAAAAATTTGCTTTTGGGTCACAAATCAGTGAGCCCCGTTCAGAGAGGAGGCATAAGGAGAAGTGTGCTCTGCTTGCTCCTCCCCGGTGCCCTAGTCAAGGTCATCCAGTCTCCAAAGAATGCTAGAGAGAACTTTTTTTTTCTTCATTTATATGAAAAGAAACCTTTTACATGACTGAAGTTCTCCAGTTGGTGATGGTGGTATGAGGAGAGGGGTCCCTGGGGTCATTTCTCTCCCTACTGAAAAAGAAAAAGCAGCTTCCAGTATTCTGAGGATATTTACTTCTGATAAATTATTTCACTTCAGAAACTGAAAGAGGTTTCCAGGGCCCTAAAACTAAGAGTTTCACAAGAAAAGCAAAGCTTTGCTGGAAAAACAAACAAACAATCAAAAAAAACAAACAAAAAACCCCCAAAACAAACACACACAAAACAAACCACAGAACCAGCTGCTTTGGCTTAAATTTAAATCTTCTTCAACACTGAGGCTTTGATTTGTATTTGTGCAGGTTCACATGATGGGGATGATAGGAAAAAAATTAAAATGCCAGAAAGGCCATTAAAGAAAAAAAAGGCTAAACAGTGAAAACAGAGTATGAAGTTTACGGATCAGTCACTCTTAAACCTATTTCTGAAGGTCCTGGTCAACAGCAGAGAGCAAGCGCTTGGGACTCATCCCTGCATCCCCGCGCCACGCTCCCCAGGCTGCCCGGCAGCATCATCCCAGGGAGACACTGGGGTGTCCAGCACAGTTTGGGGGACACTCTCAGACCCTCTTGGCCTTCATAAATATATTTGGCAGGAAGACCGGGATTCCCCGCCTCTTGCAGCGTCCGCTCTCGCCAGGCAGACGGCAGCGACAAGCAGCGATGCTGCGGCACAGCCACAAAACAGCACGTGCCGACGCAGTTTGCTGAATCAGTGCAACTTGTCTCTTTGCTATTATATTTGAACATGCTTTGCTGGGAGGATTCGATAGCAGTCGGTTCCAATTCCCTTTCCCTGTAGTAGAAATTTGTTCATGAGTGATGCTGGAATACGGCTGTGCAGTGTTAAATCCCATTTCAGGACCTCTGGTCAAGGATCAGAAACTTCCCGGCCGCGGCAGTCCCACACCACCACCTCTCAAAACCGCTTGCACAAGCCCGAAGTTGTTGCTGTCCCATCTGCTCAAAGGCAGCAGAGGGAGATCGGCTGCCCTTCACAGCCAGCAAAAATCTGACATAAAAACTGTTTCTTGAGCACTCTTGCTAATTTGACAGATATATCATCCGGCCTGATTCAGATTGAGCATCTGCTGCCAAGTGATCCAGATTAACGAGATCTGGAAGTAATGAGTGTACAAATCGCAGCCTGAAAATCAGATTTCAAAGCAGGGCTATCCTCCCAGCCCAGAGTTACCCCCGAAAAGCCTGGGGTGCGACTCAGGAGGGGAAAGGCTTCAGCAACAGCACACAGCCAGGTTCATCAGCACCCCGCAGCAGCCGCTCGCGCTGAGGGATGATGTTCAAAAGGTTTATCCCAGTGTCCTAACACTTGTTCTTGCCTCGGCCCATACCGGGACAGAATCGCCCTGTGTATTTTCCAGTAATTTATTATTAATGATGCTCCAAATTGCACCAAAGCCATTTTTGGAGTGCATTTCTATTCTTCCAGCTTCCAAAAACCAGCTTGGAAGTCAAAACATCCCCCATCTGGGCTCTCCCGCCACAAGCTCGGGCTCTTGCACAGACGGGGGAGGAATAAAAACCAAAGTCAGACAAGCTTTTTGCCAGCCTCACATCATGCTTTATCAGAAATGCTTGGCCCTAACAAGTTTACGGAGCAGACATCACATTTTACCGTATTTTAGGAGCTTTCAGCCAAGCCATAACTTTGTGCCTCCTGGGAGACAGGACTGAAGCGGCTCCGAACTTTTCCCCCCCTCTCCGTGTTTGCGTTATTTTGCTGGGAATCTCGCCTCACTAACGCAGACCACATTTCTGCCTTGGCCGATTCAATTGCATCAGGGATTTTTCAGTTCAAGTGATTTTGGGGGAAAGAACTAAGCTCTAGCTTGCTCCCAGTTATAACCAGTTACCACCATTACTGCCCAGACGTGTGCTCTGCAGCACGCTGGGGCAGCAGAAACGCCTCAGCTCCCTCCAGCCTCTGCGCTTGCACAAAACCGCTCTTAAATTCATTTGTGCCAAGGATTTGTATTTTAAAAACATCCCACCTGGTTATTTGAGCGCTCTACTTTTTAAGCAGCAGCAGAAAGACATTTTAGCAATCTTCTGCAGTGAAAGTGCCCTTTAAAAAAAAAAAAAAGCCCTATAAATTGAAACTGCAGAATTTGTGGTAAGAAACTGAAGCTTGGAAATCAGGTGTTGCGATATCTGTTGGAGGTTGCAAACAGAGCCTAAAAAGATAACTCTGCGGCACAAGATGCTTTTGTATTAAAACAAGAAACAAACTCCTATTGAGCTTTGCTTTGGGGTTTCGGATATTTAGGGAGACGATGTCGTCATCGTTAACAGCATCCCCACGTAGAGACAGCCCAACACGCTGCAAAATGAATGCAGTAGCATGAACAGAGGATTATGCTTTTAATGAAAAAAGACGACCCAAACCTGTAGGAACTGCCGAAATCTTGAGCTCTGGGATCCTGCACCCAGGCAAGGCAGAAGGACAGAGATAAAGTGATGCCACCGCACAAAATAAAAACTGCCTTCACAAAAATGGGAGGGTGAGGCACAATTTTGTTTAAGAAAAGTCTTTTTCAGAAGGCCTGAATTGCCTTTCTAAGGCTTTTTTGATTTAAAGCAGCCATAAATCACACTATACATCATGCCATCTATGTGCTAAAACAAACATTTCACAAGCTGTAACGGGAAGAGAGGGATGCATTTGCAGGGAGGGCGGCAGGAGAAGCTCCCCCCTACACAAGCCACAACCAAAGCGTGACACCACCAGACTTGCAGGGAGTACTTACAGCTGAAATCACCGAAATCTGAACAAGCAGGGGAAAAAAGAAAACTGGGGGGAAACAGATGCCAGCCACATTTAGATCTCTACTAGGAAAATGGATAAAAACATCAATCCATTTTCAACGTGCCACAGATCTCGACAGCATTCGCCTAACTTGCTGTAGCCTTATGAATTAGATGGGCTCAGATCTGATGGGCTCCATTCACAACACCCCGAGGGGCTGAATAAATCCTCACTATAGCTGCCAGCGGGGTAAAATATGGATTCAAGTGAGTAAATCCCATAGGCAACACGTGGATGGGCGAGCTCAACTGGGACATTGACGTGAGCCTGAAGTGGGGCCCCAGGGTCTGTGCTCGCTGATGCTCCCCTCTGTTCTGGGTTGCATTTGATTAGAATCGAAAAACCCCAAAGCGGGGCTGGAGAGGACCAGGGAGCTGCATGTTGTGCTGCTCCTTGGCTATCGCGGGCTGCAGCTCCAAGTAAGAGCCCGAAAAGAGGGGGAAAACGAGCAACGCTGGCCGTCAGGAGGTGTCTTCCGGCAGAAAGGACTGAAAAATACCCTGATATTAAAAATTGAAAGGAAAAAAAAAGGTCTTGCTGACTCTTCATTTTGAATAACTTGCAAACCTGAAGGAGCCAACAGGGTCCCATCAGCCCTTTGGTTTCACGCAGCCTCTACACCAGCGCTGCCTTCGGGTAGGAGGCAAGGGTGGGTGAGCGCAGGGGCCGCCGTGTTTGCCCCCCGTTACCCTCTGAGGGCATTCGGTCCCCGTATTTCCTACCTCATCTCCAATGAGAAATTCATCCTCTATGGTAAAAGCGGCTGGATCCGTGGGACTGAGCCACCACGCCGGCCGGAAGATGGGGTACCCCAAGCGACGCCATTCCTCGCTGTATTTTATGAGGAGTGGCACAACGAAGTCCCGGTGCCTCTGTATGCATTGCCGGGTAAGATTCAGGACCTGCAGGGTGGGAGAAGAAAAAGAAACCCATGACAAGTCCTTCACCCAATAAACAGCAAAGCAAGCAGAAAAAAATTAAAAAAAAAATATATATTCCCTTGGGAAGACAGATTACCGAATTGCAATGTCCCGATCAAGTTATGACAGCTAACAAGGTGCAAACAGGGTTGATACAGTGGATTAATTCCCATCTAGATGTGAAGGCTGGGGACAGCGGCTGGCAGGTGATGGCCGCTGGGCTGTTGATGTCTTTAACCAAAGCAATGAGCTCTTTTGCTGCTGGCAAAGAGATTTAATGACATTTCCCCCTGTGCCCCTGATTTTAAGAATCGCTCTCCCCTTTATTGCCCTGAAGGTGACATCCCTGGGAAAATGCCTCCAACTGTTTAAAAAGATTTTGACTGCGAATCTGCAGGTTCACTCTACTGCAGATATTAACTATTTGATCGAACTATAATTAAACAACTCCAGCAGCAAAAGGGAGGGAGACACGGGACGATTGCTGTCATTTCTGCAGGCGTTGCGGGTACCGGCCCTGTGGTTGCACAAAGCTGTGAAGTATAAAGCCACAAACACGTTGATTTTGCAGCAAAAATGCTGCTGAGCGCATACAGCGACCTGGTTGCTGGGGCAGAGAGGAGAATTTTGTGGGCAGCAAGAACAGGACAGTGATTTTTAGCCTCAGCTTTCCCCAGTAGGGCTCTTAATGGCTTTTGGGGGTTTTTGTCATATAAGGGGCACTGTGTCCTCCTCTGCGGGCAGGAGGGTACGTACCCAGGCGTCGCAGCAGAGCCAGGGCGGGGTGCTGAAGGCCATCACGGGGAGAAACGTCACAATCTGCAGCCACCGCACGTACAGCTCCGGGTCCCCGGGGGCGTCACCGGCCAGGCTCCCTCCTGCCCGGGACAAGGAGCTGAGTGAAGCTGCTCGGGGGCATCGCATCGCGGGATGACTCCCAAGCGACCTGCTCTCCACGTTGCCCATTGCAAAAGGAGCCAAATTCTCCCCACCCATATTTTTCTTCCTTGGGCACCATCAGCAAACGGCAATCAGACGTCCATCTCTGGCCGTTTTAGGACCAGACACGCTAGGGATGATGCCTGAGGAGTTTCTACATTTTAGAATGGTAAATCCCCCATTGTAAAAAGGGATTTCTCTCCTGCAAAGTGTTGGGAAAACGCTGGACTCTCCCACCACTTTGACGTGCAAAGATGAAGCATCGCAGGAAAACGCTCCTGTAATTTGGATCCCTTCAAATTCATAATGAAAAGTGGTGGAAAAGCAGAGTATTGCCAACTAATTAATCAGACACATGTCATGGAAGGGGATTCCGATTCCCCTCTGAAACACCAGAGAGGGGCTTGGGAAGGACAGGAGAGGGTGGGATGGGATGGGACAGGGAAATGAAGCCCTTGGGGCTGGATCGTCCCTAGGAGCCATCACTCTGAAAATCCAGCACAGCTTCCCCTAGAAATGGCACAAAAAACCCCAACGCCGAGGGCTGGCCCAAACCATCCGCAAAGCCCCGTTTCCTCAGAGGCTTCTCCCATCCCGAGCGGCGCCACGCACCACTGCAGCGCCCGAGCGGCGGGGACGCAGCCCGACGGCCCGCTCGCCCCCGCAGCGAGTGCCGCCTGCCACGAGCCCCGCCACGCAGGGTGAGCTGCCCTCTCCTCCAGCTCGCCTGAAGGAAGCCAAGGGATTCAGCATCTCTTCTGGGAGGAAACTGGCATGCTGTGACTGCCTAAGCCTTGTTTTCTAAGGAAAACTGGCTAAAAATAGAGGCCAAATTGAAAAAATTGCTCAACCACCCCCTTTTTCCGGGCTGTCTTTGCAGCTCCGCGCTCTGGGTCTGACACTTCACGTGCAGCCTCTGGTGGTTTGGGGAATGTTTTAAACACAAATAACCCGGTCACCTCCAAGAAGAGGGGGAAAGCGAACTGCTTGGCCCCAATTAAAGGATTGTTTCTCAACTTTTATACTGTTTTTATTTAAGGATTTCTCAAGCCATCGTGCTTTGGAGCAGAAACGCAAACTTGGAGCAGGGCTGCTGGTGTTTTAGGAACATCTGTGTCCCGGCCAGGAGCCCGAGCATGCCGTTCCCTGCCTGCAGGCTCCCTCCTTCCTTTTGCGGGGTGGGTTTTAGCTCAAGCAGAGCTGCGAGAGGTGGCGAGCCGCCCTCCGCCTGCGGTTAAGGAGCTCTGCGAAGGGCGTCCCCAGAGACCTGACTGCTTCTGGGGCTGCCTAATAAAATTTACAACGTGTTTTTTTGTTTTCAATTCCTCAGTCGATTCCCTAGTAACATTCAACCCAATCAAGTCGGCACGGCAGAAAACTGGGTACCGGGAGCAAAGTGCTTCAAGCCTTCATGTAGCACACCTACGCCAGATAGCGCCAACGCACCTCCCGCGCTCCTCTCGCCTGAACAACTGCTGCAAAAGTCTCTGCAGAAAAGCCAGAAACAGGGGAAAAAAAAACAGAAAAGAAATTATTACCTACTGCATCAGGGATGAAGAAGTTGTAGCCCAAGAGGCTGTAGTGCAGCACGGAGGGAATAACCCCCTTCAGCCCAGCGTGGCTCCAGTCGGAGCGCAGCGGGCTCATCTGGATGAAGAGCGGTAGATGGCTGGATCTGGGGAAACAAGCACAAACCCAGCGTTTTTAGATGGCTCACAGGAGCCAAAGCTCTCCAATGCCTGGCTGCCTTGGCAGTCGCTGTGGTCAGATACGGGTTTCTCCAACCACTTGGCACCTCTGTTGGAGGGAAATCAGTGCTCCCCAATACCGCTCCCACCCACTGCGTCTGCCCTGCCGAGTTTGACAACCCCAGTCCCCCTGCTTCTTCCCAAATCCTCCATTCAAAGCTTTCCTTCTCCTGGCTTGATCTGGTGAAGACCACAAGTTGGTAGCCCACCTTGATGGCAGCACAGCCACGCTCTGGGCTGTAGCCATTTTCTTGCTACTTCTCATATGGCAGCACCGACGCTGGTGGGAAAACACTCGCAAAAGACGCTCCCGTGGCACCGGCCGGCGCACCCCAACAGCACCCTCAGCCCCGGGCCCATGCGGCGCCCCAAACCCGAAGCACGAACCTCCTTGCGACACGGATGGCCCGGGGGCACGTCCCGCAGGGAGGATTTCTCCTTCATGGCTTTCATTTGTGCTCATCTGTTTCGCACTGAGCAGCCATCATTCCTGACAGCAGATTTAGCTATCTGCCAGACGAAAACATTATTTTCCCTGGGGTGTTTGGGGTTTTTTTATTATTTTTTTTTTCCCCCAGTAGCATTTCTATGCCTTGGGTTTACTTGTGGGGGCAGGGGATCATGTCGCCAAGCAGCCTGGTGCAGGAGACTGTTTCTGGAGGACAAAAAGGGTCAAATCTGGACCTTCATGATGAGCTTTGGCTTGAAAAACGGTCTGGAGCTCATCTAACCAAGGGGGATTTTTGGTCTGAGCCTGCTTGCTCCTAGCGTTTGGTTTCCTCCTCAACCTCCCACCCGTTTGCTGACTCCCCAGAGGTCTCCCAGGGAGATTTTTTCATCTTAGGAGGTGGTAAGGCTGATGCGATGGGTTAATGAAACACTTCTGGTATGGAAGCTGCCCACCAGGAAAGGTATGATCCTGGGCGGACTGAAAAATGGTTAGAAAAAGGGCTATTTCCACGACTCTGGTTTTGGCAGATGGCTGAGTAAGAGCCCGTCACCACCTCGGCATGTGCAACTTCGCTTTTTCTTTGAAAACAAACCATTTTGAAGTTGTCTTCTCATGCAATTTACCATCAGTGCCTCATCCACAACATAAGTCATTTTGCAAACAGCCTGCATATCCCTTTGCATCTGCCAAACATAAAACTAATGGGAAAAAAGAAAAGTAATAGTTTTCAGGACCTCCAAGCAAAGGCTCTCGAGGCATGTCACAACTGCTAATTAATAAGTTAACCCTGTGGCGGGCTGTGCAAGCATGGAAAGTCAGAAAGCTACAGTTGTCTGACACCACAGGCAATTACCAACACAGGGATTTGGCCAAGACTCCAGGGTTCACCTCCTGCAGGAGGGGCAGCGACCTGATGCTTGAACGGCCATCAATGACAAGATGCATTCTTATTGTATCTGGCATTAATGCATTTAAGCATTTTTATGCTCTGAGACCTTAAAAAAAAAAAAATTAAAATGCTCCGAAAGAGAGAGGAAGAGGAGACATGAGAGTGACCCCTCACTCCCTATTGCCCTAGGCCACCTCCACGCTGCTTCCCTGGGTGCTGAGCGGTGTCTTGGCATCCCACGGGCATATTTAAAGCATCACCTCGACCATCTCCCCAAGCAGCTCGCGCAGCCGTCGGCTCCAGCAACGCCTCTCCTCCTTGGTACCCACCTGGCACCAGCGCTGATGACAGTGGCATTTCCCAGTGTTGCCAGCGCCGCCGCCAGTGCCCCCGTGTATCGGTCGCCCGCCAGCTCGGCGGGAGGCGGGACAGCTTGCTCCGGGAAGGCATTGCCCTCGGCGCCCTCGAAGACCACGTACGCGGCCCCCATCGCCTGCCGCAGGCGCCGGGCTCGTGCCAGGTACCAGCTCAGCGCCGCCTCGCTGGTGACGTTCAGGCGGGCGCAAAGCCGCCCCTTCCACGTGGTCAGCAGCGGGATCTGCGGCAGAGGAGGAAAGCTTCTGTCAGACCCATAAACCACCCCACCAACCCCAGGGAGCGAGGCTGGAGGGTGCCTGCTCTGCCCTCATCCCGCCCTGCCGCAGTTTGCACCGTCGCGGTGCAACGCATGAAAGTGTAAACCCTCCCTCAACGCCCCCCCAATCCCCGAGTTGATGGCAAATTGGCATATCATTAAAGTGACTGCAAAAAAGGGAATTGGAGGGATTTTCTGAACACCGGCAACTTTTAAAAATATCTTTTGGTAAGCGGATATTTGAAAGCTGTTTCCTTATGAAACAGGAGAAAAGCTGCTCCCCCAGGCATCACTTTGCACCCGTAGGGTTTGCCCCCAACACAGGAGGATCAGGTTGTGCCCCTCTGTGGGCATTCATTCAGCTTTAATTTTGATTTCAGGTTGAGCAGCAGGTTCAGGGGTTGGCGGAGGGTCTCGTACCGAGCAGCCCCCGAATCGGGGCTGCAGGCTCAGCCAGTAGCTCGCCGCCTCGCCGTCCCGCAGCGAGCGCAGGAAGAGCGGGGAGGCGATGCTGGTGTACGGGGACAGCGTGATGGAGAGCTGCAGCGGTTTTATCAGGGAAGGGTCCCAGGCACGGGTCAAGTCGTGCCTCTTCCTCCGCTCCGAGGGCACGTGGTCCTGCGGGGAAGGAAAGGCAGAAAAAGGTGTTTTGTAGGAGTGGCAAAGCCACCGAGCACCGGCTGCTCGGTGTCACCGCCTGCGTGGGGTGACACCCCAGACGGAGCATCGCTTCTCAGGGAGGGAAGGCTCACCCCGCCACACACAAAACAGGTGCGTTTGCATTTTACAGGTAAGGATTTAACAGTGCTGAGAGCAGGGCCGATGGCAGCTCTCTGATTGCCTTTCGAGCCCAAAGGCCGGCAGGATGCGACGTACCGCGGCGGCGAGGATGGCGGTGCAGTGCTCCCCCAGGGCCAGGACCCCCTCCTGAAGACGATGCCGCTTCAGTCTCTTGGCCAGCGACCTCAGACCTCGTTTTATCTTGGCAGCCGAACCCGCCGGGCCGTAATACCGCCAGATCGGAGACCTGCGTGGTGGAAAGAGCCGGGAGGGTTTGCACCTTGTGCCGGCACGAGATGCTCGGGACAGCGACTGGGACAAGGGCTTGGAAAGCAGGCCGGTAGCCAGGCGGGAAGGAGCATCTCACCCCAGGAGGGCGGTATCCGGCAGCGCCCGTGCCTGCCCGGTGAGCTGGCTGCCCACGTGCCGGTGGGCAGCCGCGACGTCCGGGCTGACGCAGAGGAGGTAGCGCAGGGGCACCGCGGCTCTCCCCGCCGGCGTTTCCAGGCAGAAGTGCCTATTGCTCTCCAGCGAGAGGAAGAGGGGCACGTCGGGTGCCACTGTCACTGTCACTCCTTTGGGGAGAGAAGAGGAAAATGGTGTCTCGGCAGGCGCCTGGCTCCTCTCAGTCCTCGCACCAGTGGCCACAGGGACAGGGATGTGCGGGACAGAGCTTAACTGGAACCAGGACCTCCCGGCTTGATCCCAGCCACAGATCCGGCCACGCAATCACATCCCCACTCTCTGCTTCCCCTATTCCCTTTTAAGCTCCAAAATGCCTTTCAAGAGCTGGATTTGCTCCATTTCTTGCCCTTTTGCTCTGCATTCAGCTTAGGCAGCGCCTTCAGCTTCATCAATGCGGGGCAGCTGCAGATCAATTGATTAATTTGGGGAATACCTGAACTTTGGCATTCTGCAGAATAATCCAAATATCCACCCAAAAACGACAACAACAACTAAACCCGTGCCCGCATCCAGCGCCCCATAGCAGTGTCAGGGACCCGCGAGCTCACGGCGAAGGCACTGGAATGGAGCTGGAGGGGGCGGCAGTGGACACAGATCTCTGCTTAAAAAAAAAAATACACCAAGAGCCCGGGATTTTCCTGGGGTGACTTGGGCTAACCCCATCCTCCCGCGCACGGACTTGTAAATGCAGCTCAGGTGCGCCGAGGTTTACTATCAGGGCCTTTTCCGCAGGGATGAGGCAGTGTGGGATCTGTCCCTTGTGTCCTGCTGCCAGTTGTCATTCATTTATAGGATATTTTAATCTCTGAAACATCTACCCTGCTCTTAAACTAGTTGCTTTATAGATGGGGAGAGGGATGGAGACACACAGGGATTAAAGCAATAGGACATTGGACAGGGAAGGATGCGATTACCTGTCGAGCCTAAAAAGTATCGCTCTGAAACAGGCCCGTAGCCAGCTGGGTTTTTGCTGAAGTCGCCGCTAACGAAGGGCTGCGCGTGGCTCTCGGCGCCGTTGAGCGGCCAGCGCTGGGCGCGGACGCTCGCCCCTCCGTACCAGGAGACGTTGGCCATGGAGAAGCAATCCTGCAGCCAAGAGAGCGTCATCAGACGGTGAGAAATGCCTCGGGGGAGGATGAACATGCGAATAGTTGCGTTTGGAGAGGCAAAACCCCTGCATGTGATTCCAGTGTTGTCAGAGCAGCCGTGGGACAGGTCTTTTCCCATGAAGAAAAATCCCAGACCCATGAGGTTTTATGTTTTATGCAAAAAGCAGTGGGTGCTCACTCTTTGCTTTCTGCATCTGACCCGGTAGAAGATACTTGGGTTTAAGTTTTTCCTCCACAAGAACAAGAGCTGGGCTTCCAGGTACAAAAAAAAAATGCTGAAATTCTGTCTGACCACTTGATTTGTCAGCCTGCAGTTTATTAAAGTTATCAAATGGTGTAAGAGTAGGAAGAGGAAAAAAAAATTGTAGCAGGATTCAGTAGTGCAAGTTATGCGCTTTGTTTACCTTGAAGAACAAAAAAAAAGTCTTAACTTGGTAATTAAAGCCAAAGCCAACAATTTTTCTTCCTCTTCCCCTTACGCATCTGCCTGTGCCTGTGTGCAACGCAGAGCCAGGCAGAGGAATAGAAACATCCCACCAGGGGATTAAAACTCCTGTACCTTAAAAATTATGGTTTCCTTTAAAATAAAATAAAAAGACAAGACATCTTCCCCAAAGCCTGCCAGTTTCAGGTGAACTTAAATAAAATAAAACTGCCATGAAGCAGCCTGGTGATCCAGGGGTAACTCCCCCGCCCGGTTACACTTCTGCACCCAGCCACAGTTACCGAACGTTAACGGGGCTTTGAGTTGCTGGTGAGAAGATGCTGAAAACCGCGTAAGCGAAGAGGCCTCGCGGGTGCGTGTCGCTGCAGGACAAGGGTGACAACGGAGGCGGAAAATTCAAGGCAGCGGCTTTAAAATGCAGTGACGGCGCTTTCACAAACCCAGCTTGGACAAAAATCTGTTTATTTCTTAAGAAATAAACCTCTCCTAGCTACTTTCTGCAGTGTTTCTGGGGTGAATTTACAACCTGAATTTGCTGCTATCCCCACCTGCGTGCACGCAGGGAGATTTTAACCCCGTTGTGAGCGCTCATCCCAATAGCACCAGCGTCCCTGGGGTGACTGGTGGGTTTTCTGCTCTCTCCCAAGGCAAAGCCTCCCTCTTCCCTGGGGGCTGAAAATAAAAAGCACTTCCCTCAGCGAGACTGAATCAGTTTGGGTATTTGGGGCACTTCTCCTAGGGCTGAGGGGGCGGCGGAGCAACAAGCCATCTCCAAGAGCTGCTGGTCCCGGGGCCATCCCCATCCCTGCCCACCTCCTTTCAGAAACCATCAATTTTCGCTTCAAAGCCTCTAAAACTTCCCCCTTTCTGCCAAAGCGGGGGATCAGCGGGGCTTAGCGTCCCGCGTGACTTCACACGCGGGGACGGGCTTCCCCGAAAGCCCGGGGGCTTGGTGCTGCGGGGGGAGGCTGGGACGGGCAGAGGGGGACCCAAGGGCCTCCCAGCTCCACACAACCGACGTTCGCCCCGGCCCCGCTGCCGAGGCGCGGGCAGCGCTCCCGGAGCCCCGCGCTCGCTCCTGCCGCCGGGGTAACCTCTCTCGGTTCCGTCTCCTGGAGGGGTGGGGAGAGGAGATGTAAATTATTAAAGTGGAAACCCTGGAGGCTCAGAATAGCTGTGCCAGGTGTCAGCTGAACTAGTTACACCAGCTGGGAACGAGGGGGGAAAGCCTGTTCTTAACTCTTGAATTTCACTGGATCACATTTTCCAATAGTTTGGTTTTGGTTTTTTTTGTTTGTTTGTTTGTTTTTTTAAGTGGGAAAAGACCTATTCTATCTTGCTCATCCTCCAACTGCCCCAAACCGACATCAGCAAAGGAAAACCAGCCCCACGCGCAGCGGTTGTGTTCAGGCAACACCTTCCACCGGCCCAAACCGATGTCAACAGGCAATTTACGGCTAAAGGGGAAAAATCCCCCATCCCCGCAGGATCCCATCCCGCTCCTCGCCTGTCCCGAGGGCTCCCCGCATCAGGACACCATGGTCCGATGGGGTTTTTCCTTCCCCCCCCCAAGGCTCACTTTCAGAGTCTGCTTTTATTTAACTGAGGGAGAAAACTGGGAAAGATACAAAAAAAAAAAGCCCTCAAATTTTTGCAGCAGCGGCCATGGATTAATCCCGTCCCGAGAGAGCTGCCACATTGTGTCTGTGGTTGGAAGAGACCTTTCGGAGCTCCTCGCCCGTCTTGCCAACATTGTGATCTTAAGCAGTTATTTATGCAGTCTCTGCATAAACACGATTCTCCCACCCTGGGGTTACCAACGCGGCACCGGGAGGAGGTGGCTGTGGCCCCTCGGTGTTTTGAGGGCTCAGCATCAGAGCACAAGGCTTCCAAAGGGGCTTTTCCCATCTGGGGCCCTCCAGCTACTGGAGGCTTTGGAAGATGGGGTGCCCCCGACCGTGGTGCAACCCCATAATCGTGCTGGGAAATTGTGCGTTCAGGCCAGATCCTCCCCGCTTTGGCTCGTTTTACCTCAAACGCCGCGGTTCAGAGAAGGGCACGGGGGTCCTCGTTACCTTTAGCATAACGTCGGGGCGCAGCGGGGTCCAGCGGACGCCGTAGCACTCGGTGGCAGGGGCTGGTGGGGGCTCGAGGGAGAGCCGGAGCTCGGCATCCTCCTCCCAGGCGTAGCAGAACTGCCCGCCGTCGTGCCAGCAGCGGTCCCGTGGCGGAGGAGGCTCGGTGGCCGGCACGCCGCCCACCGCGATCACTGCCACCGTCCGCCCTGCCGGCAGCGCCCGCAGGAGCAGGGCACCCCGCCGGCGCTCCCACAGCATCCCACCAGCGTGGCCCCGCAGCACCCACTCCTCCGGTGACTGCTCCAGCGCCTGCCAGGAGATGATGCCGATAGTCATGGCGAAGAAGACAGCCACGCCGAGGCAGCCGACAGCACCTTTCCAGGGCTCCGTCATCTCCCTGAAGCCCGAGGTCCAAGCGGCATCGGGGATTTGGCCGGTGGAGCGGGTGAGTGGCATGGTGCAATCGCAGGGGGATGCTCTGGCTCCTCTTTCTCTCCCCTCCTGCAGGAGCACAGGAAAGAAAACCCTCTTCTTGGATTGCTCCGAAAGAATAGTAAAAAAAAAAATTAAGCCGCAACTCTTTTCCCTTTGCAGTAATCTGAAGGTAAGGGAAATCTCTTTTGCAGCCTCCCTCTGCTCACTGCTGCACGGGAGATCCCGCTGCCGGGCTCGGCGCTGGCCGCGATGGCAGCTCAACCGCCAGACCCTGTGCCGGGCGTCAGCTCAGCCCCTTGGCACGGCCGGCGGCATCCGCTCAGCGACGCCGTCCGGGGCCGCGGAGAAGTACACGCGTGGCCAAAAGCCGCGGGAGGGGAGACGGGGCAGCAGCCGACGGGGAGCGGAGCAGCGCTCGAGCCTCTGCAGAGCTTTGGGGTTTTGCTTGGCGAAGCAGTGTAGCTTTGCTTCTCCGTTTGCAAAGCAGCAGTAAATAGCCTGGGGGTGCAGAAAAAAATATTGCAGGGGTGGTTAGAGAGAGGGGTGGAATGCAACACCTGCTTTCCATCCCCCTTCCCTCTTGCCTGTAAAAGTATTTGATTAATGCACAGAGCAGGGAGAAGAATTACCTGCGGGCACGATCCAGTGGGAAGATGCTTTAGCAGCCCCCAAAAGTGGTCAGCGATGACTGAGCACTCAAGCCCCCTTTATTTTTCTGCTTTTGGGCTGGGCAGAAGCTTTTTCTCTTCTTTCCCCAGGGCAGTTTTTCCTACCAGCCACGTCAGAGACCTTTATAGCCGAGGCAACTTGATCCAAACAAACCCAAGAGCGTTATCTAAGATGAGACACGGCATGCTCCCTCCCACCCTGCTCCCCTGCAGGCTGCACATATCCTCAGGTACTTACATTGGAAACAGAGGCAGGAAAATAAAAAAAATAATTTAAAAAAGCATTTATTTGTACAGGACTAATTTTAAAGGGATTTTTTGCAAAGTTATCGAGATGGTTCCGGTTGAGCCCTTACTACACACCTGCAAATCCACACACGAGAAGCCAAAGCAGCAGAATGGGGAGGCTTAGCCCTGCTGTGGCTTTTTTTTTTGTTATTATTATTACTACTACTACAACATTTGGGAGGATTTTCTCCCCGTTTCTACCTCATGCCAAATGCACCCAGAGGCTCCCCTTGGGTCATCCCCAGGGCTGCAGAAATGGGTGCTGCAGGAAAGGGTGCTGCTTGCACCCGAAAGCAGAGCACCCTTGCAGAGGCGAGCAGCCACCTGGGACTGTTGCAATCCCCATCAGTGCAGGAAACTCTGGAAATCTGGGATTTCCATACCCTTTTCCATGCTCCACACACTCATCCTACCCATCTTCCCCCTGCCTGCAGGGAATCAGGGAAGACCTGGATTTTACAAGCAGTATTACAACCTGTTGGCTGCCAACCTATAAAAAAAATAAAATAGAGATTTCAAAGTGTTTCCCCATTCTGCATCCAGGCAAAACCCCCACAACCCCAAGCCCTGAACCCAAAGACAAAAGCACTGCTCCCCCCAGGAGCTGCTGCTCTTTGGGAGGGTCTCAGGACTGCCAAATCCACCAGGAAAATCCTTGGCCGTGGCCCAAATAAGCCCCTGGAGGGGCCTTTCCCACAGCCACCTCCAGGACTAATTTCTCGTTTCAGCTGGGGCAGTACCCAGTATGGCATGGAGGGGAAAATGGGTCGATCACATCGGGACAAGCATCTCCCAGCTGCTGCCAGGGGCTCCAGGGCGGGCAGAAAAGGTCGGATCCAGCATAAGGAGAAAGGATGAGGCAGGCTTCCCCGAAGGCTCGGGGATGAGATGGGGGACAGCCATGTCCATCCAAAAAGGGACCGGGATCACCGGGGAAAACGCTCTCTCCAGCTGCCAGCTTAGAGGAGATGATAGCAAAGCTACAGGTGATGGAGACAGGCTTGGGTGCTAAAGAAAGAGGTCACAACTCTCATGGGACCCTCCAAAAAAAGCTATCAAGGTTATGGAGTGAAAACTAGTTAAAATAAAGGGAAAAACATTAAAAAAAGAAGGAAGAAGGAGTGCTTGAAGAAGCACCAAAGAAGTTACGGGCAGGGTCGCAGGACTTGTGCTGCTCAGCACACCCCACGACCTGGAAAAAGGCAACAAGTAGAAGTTAATAAAATCCCACGGTGATTCAAAGCTGCTCAGCTACAACATAAACCCGAGCCGACTGAATTGGCAGGGTGGGATTTGCCATATGAGGTTTTATGAACCCGTCTGCCCTACTGAGAGCATGGTTTGGCTAAAAAACATACAGAAACAGGGCAGAGGAGATCAGAGAAGCGATCTTTGGGATGGGGCTGTGGTCCCCAATGCGCCAGGAGGATTTAATCCTGCAGTCCAGGGTAGGGAGGGATGGACGGGGATGCGGCAGTAGCCCTAAAAATTCAGAAAAGCTGGACAGGGATCAGTAATTCTCCACTCCTCACCCCAAAATGGGCCGGGGGGGCAGCAACCGATGGGGTTGTCTGGCAGCAGCAGCTCAAGGCAAAGCTCTGTCACACGG
The DNA here is from genome assembly GCF_047370975.1 of Nipponia nippon. Taxonomy (NCBI): domain Eukaryota; kingdom Metazoa; phylum Chordata; class Aves; order Pelecaniformes; family Threskiornithidae; genus Nipponia; species Nipponia nippon. The sequence goes on along the minus strand of NW_028262291.1, from coordinate 646,620 downwards.
CGCACGATTAAATCGCGGCTGCGGGATGGCAGAGGGGCCGCGAATGGCTCCAGGACGGGATTAGAGAAAGGCAGGGACAGTGCGGCTGGTGGCCGTGCCGCTGGCGCGGTGCCGCAGGCTGGGGAGGGGGGGGCTGCGCCCACACGGGATCCCAAGGAAACAGGGATTTTCTTAAAAGCTCTGCAAATAGGTGGCTGCGCGGTTGATTTTGGGCTGAACCCTCTCATCAACTCGTTTTTCTGGGGGCAGAGGAATGGTTTTACTGATTTTCCTGCCCATCACAAGTTGTAGCCCAACCCAGCTCAGAGGAACAGCTTGGAGCCCCGCTGCGCCTCGGTCAGTCTTCCTCAAACCGCCAAGAAAAGACACTTCTCCTTGACCCGTCACAGGAGAACAGACATTTTGGGGCGGTTCGCCTGGTTGCCAGCAAGCCGACCTGCCCCTCTTCTTGCAGAGGCTTTTTTTACACTTTTAAGACTCCTCCTCTGCAAAATGGGGCATCCTTCCCCCTTCCCGACTTTGCAGGTCTGAAAAGACCCTGAGTTTCCCATTTTACATCCAGTGGGGCTTTCCAAGCCCCGTGGATGCCGAGGGCCACGTGTGCCACCTCGGAAGGGCTTTGATTTCCAAACCCTTGAGGGCTCTTGCTGGGGTGGGTGGGATGCAGCTCCTGCAGGCTGCTGGTGGCCAGGGAAGGGGTGGGGTGGGGTGAGCGGCTGGAAATACATTTAACCCCCCAGCATCAATAAGCAGAGCTTGGGAATCAAAGCTTTTTGGTGAAACACCCAGAAGATGGGGACTACGGCTTATTCCCATTGGGATTTAGGATCGGCAGCCCGTAAGAGAGGCTTCCTTTGCAGCATGCCCTGTGGATTGCATACCCATCCTTTTAAAGATCCCGTGGTTACCTTTCAGGCTGGCTGGAAAGACAGAGAGCACAAACGGCCACGTATGTGAGCAGAGGTGGGAAGCACAAGGTTGCACTTGGGAAGGACCAGCCCTTACCATCAATATTTTCTTATGGCCTCAAATCTGCAGCTTCCCAGCAGTATGCCAGGCCTATTGGGGTTTTTTTAATATTTAAAAAAAAAAAGAAGAGAGAAGTGTGGGTTGGCCAAGAACAAAAGGAAACGGGTGGGAGCAGCAGGGCGCCTCCAGGACTTGGCGTCTCTCCTCGGTTTTCCCTAGGGGGGAGCAGCCTCCTCCCCCGGGCTCTGGCCAAGCTCTCATGTGGGGATGGATCCGATGTTACCTTAAAAGCCCACACCCAAAAACCCACTTTTTTTCCATTATATGTACATGCCAGGAGATACAGTGATGCGCCAAAGCAGATTGCCCAAAGCTTGTCAGCACGGATGCACCCATCCTGCTGCCCTCCCCTCCGCCGCGGTACCTACCCATGCTTTATCTGCCGTTCCCTAACCTGGAGGAGATGCCTTGAAAGGCAAACCCAGGGGCAAGCCAGCTGATGCACTCTGGTGGGTGCTTTCCTTCTGCTTTTCTCCCTGTTGCAGTTCCCAGCTTTTCCTTTCAGGGCCAGCAAAAGCCTTTGGCTGTGCCGAAATTCTCCGTGCCTTATAGAGCCTCGAGCTCATTATTAGAGCTAAGCTATTGAACAGTTTAAAAGAAAAAGAAAAAAGGCGATGTAGCTCCTGAAAACCCTAAATCTCAGCCCCAGATTTCCCCTGGAAAGCAATCCTGAATTTCCATGAACTCCCAGGCAACTTTGCAGCTATTTATAATGGCAATAAAATGAGCAGCAGGACTCGCATTGAAAACGTGAGCATATAAATAGTAACGGCATTTGGAAACGACTGCTGGGGACTATTGTCTCTTTCCCACCCTGCGTCGCGTCCGCCTGACCCGGGAGCGCCAGATGGCGGAAGCTGTTTGCACCCACGGCGGCCTGTCCGAGCTTCACGTGCGGTCTCACGTCAGGCAGAGGGGGGCTGGGGGACAGCACGGAGCACCCCGCAGCTATTCAGCTTCCCAAAGTTACCCACGGATGTGTCACAGCAGCCACTCGAAGCAGCTGGAAAGGCGCAGGCTCCAGCTGCCAACACCGGTCGGTGCCGATGGGACGGACACAGCCCCCATGTACCCCTTGTCCCTCCTCTCATCCCAGGCAAAGCCCAATATTTAGGGGACACCCAGGGTGGCAAGAGGGTGGCAGGGACCGAGCCCAACGCACTCATGGTACAAGACTGGCCTAAAATTGCCGATTTGGGAGAGAGGAGCCTGCCGCGCCGAGGAAAGCCACCTTTACTGGGCACTTGCCCTCCTGCCCCCCAGACCCAGAAGCCCCCAGGCACCCAGGGTGGGCACCTTAAAGCCAGGAGACATCACAACACCCAGACAATCTCCATTTTTCTGCTCTGAGCTTAAGTCAAAGCAATTCATTAGAGGAGAGGGTGCACTTATTTTGGGTGTCTAAAAGCAGCACCCGCTTGGAAGAGGCCACCAGCAGCTCCGCTCTCCCCTTCACCCCCAGGAATCAGTCTGGGGCTGCAGCAAGACCAGATCCACACACTACTCCTCTAGGTAAAGCCTTCAGAAAGCTCAAACCCTTGATTTTTAACTAAAAAAAAAAAAGGCATAAAATTGATGATAAAGGCTGCAGCTGCAGAGAAAGCAGCTCCACCCCACCTCCTAGGCTCGTTCTGTGCCCTGTGCTAAGAGGTGATCACATCTCCCACTGAAATCAGCCTTCCCATCCCCACCTAAGCAGGGTTTTATCTTTCTGAGCAAGGCTTTGGCTGCTGGAGCTGAGTCCCAGCCCCTGTGGCTGGCTTAACTTTTGAGGGAGCTCCCCAGAAGGGCAGAGGGTAAGCAGAGGAGCGGGTGCCATAAGGGCTTGAGCGTCAGCGCAAAGAGCTCCTGCTGTCTCGCTCGGCAGGGCTCAACCCGGGTGCAACGTAGGGGAAAAATAGCTGTACGTACTCATCTTGGCCCACAGCTTGCTTCTTCAGTGCGGGCCTTTGCAGACGGGGTTAAAGGGAGGCGTAAGGAGGCTCGGCACGCCAGGGAGCTGCTGGTGGTGATGGGCAGGCGAGGGAGCTTTTGGGAGGAACATTTCTGTCTCATTTACCTCTTCCAAGCCTCCCAGAAATCTGGTAAGCAGGTTTGCAGCCTACCCGCTCGCCAAATTCAATCACTGCCCTGGAGATGCCTTTTGGATGATGAGACCAAAGCTCTTCAAGTTCTCTCTGTAGAGCAGAGCCATCAGAGCCCAGACATCAGGCTCGAAGGGCTGATGGCCCCCGGGTGCTGCACAGCCCTCCGGACACCCACGCATTCCCCAGAGGAGCGGTGTTTTCCAACACCACAGAGGAACACTTGCCCAGAGGGTCCGTACGGGATACCCCAGCTCCATCAGTCTCTCTTTTCTGCGTGGGTTATTAAGCAGCCCTGAAGCCTGGCCCTCCATGAGGATGGGAGGTTTTTTGGAGGTCTCCAAGGCAAACCAAACCACAGCCCTCACCCCCTACGCTCCTGGCTTCCACCCCAAAAATGCCCTTAAACATTACCTTAATGCCATTGTCCTTCTCATTGATCTTCTCACTGTCCTTCTCTCCACAGGGCCAGGCACCCCCAAGGGGCTGCAGAACAGGGGTCTGGGCACCTCCTCTCCAAGGACCCAGCTTTAACTCACCTCCCCGCGCCTCTACAGCCACAGGCTCTGCTCCGAGGAAGGCAGAGACCTTCTTCCTTTTCTGCTTCTTCCTCCTCTCTTGCCCGAGCCCTGCAGAGCCCTCACCACAGGGGTTGAGAGTTTATGGGGCTGCCCCAGTGCATCACCCCCAAGGGCACCTTTAATCCCTGGGTCCCCACAGAGGGACCACCCCAAGGTGCCTCTCCCCACCCACGATGGACATGGCACCCTCAAGACTTTGTACCAGAGAGGGGAAGCTCCGCCAGGAGAGCCACTAAAGGCTTCCCGTAATTAGCAATTAGCAGCCCTGACGAGCTCCCCCTGGCCGCTTGGAAAGCAGCTGAGCCTGATACTAATGAGGTTGCTCACTAATTGCAGCAGGCGAGCAAGGCCAGGCTGCCTCCTGGCCTCGGCAAGGGGGCTGCGGGCTGAAACGCAGGCAGCGACCGCACCGAGCTTTTGGCTAAAAACCTTTCTGCATTCCTTGCGCTATAAAAAAAGCGCTGGGGTTAATTCAGGACAGCGATCCCCGCTGCGCCGAGCGCTCCTCTATTCCCAGAGGCCAGGAGCGCCGGAGGATGCTGTTCCCGGTGGCCGGCTGTGCTTTCTGCTCGCAAGCTGGTCCTCTCTCATTCATCATGGTGAATAATTCATGCCGAATAATTCATGCCGAATAACGTGCGGTTCTGCCGTGCCTGGTGTCGCACCGACCTGGAGCTCGAACCAGCAAGGAAATACAGTCCCTTGGACAAGTCTTGGGGACATCAGGGACTTCAGTGATGTGCTCAAGGACACCCAAACCTCTGTGGCATGGTGGAAAGCTGGAGCAGACGTCCAGCATCCCAATGGGTTTTTAACACCTCTTGAGCCGGGTGGTTAACGTGGCCCCGAGCTGCTGGGTTTGGGGTCAGCGAGCGAGGCTGAAGGCTGCGCCTGCGGAGCTACCGGGCTCGTCTCTCCCCATCCCGGCGGCTTCGCGGCCGGGCTGGCTCTCGGCTGAGCGCGCAGCAGCCAGCTCAGCACCTCCCGAAAGCGGCTCTTTGCCAGCCAGCCCCAAGCAGCCGGGCAGCAAACTCCCGCTCCGGCTGCCAGACCGCAAAACCTCAAGCCCGGCTCGCAGCATTCAGCTTGCTTGGGAACGCCATAAAAAACCCCTAACATTAAAACAAACAAAAAACCCCAGCCCTCGCTTCCCCTTGGCCAGCTCCCCAAGGCTTTAAAGCTCCCAGTTTTGCTCTCGTACGCAGAGCCATGAGCGAACCAGCAGCCCCGGCAGCATTTCCCGCTGCTGGCATTCAGGATTTAATTAAGATGCTGGAAAGGAGCAGTCCCAAATTGCTCTCTTTGCCCGGCCCCTTGACGGGGTTCGTTTTCACCCCACGGGAGGGATGCAGGTCTGCGAATGAAGGTGGGATTTCATGAAACCCTTGGAGAGACAGCCCATGGCAAGCAGCCCCGGGAAACGTCTCTGGGAGCTGTAAGAGGGGAAGGGGTGCCCGTGCGGGTGTCGTGGCGGGGGGGAGCTGGGATAAGCAGCTTCCCCGGGCTGCGATGCTCCGAGGAAGCCCCGCTGTACTGGCTCCCCGGGCACGCGTCTCTGCCTGCGCTCTCCCCATTGCTGAGAGCTGGAGGGAGCCAGGAGGGCAGGCGGTGCTGGGGCTTGGCCAGGAGGTAAGGGAGATGCCCAGCCCTAATTTACAGGGTGCATTCCCCACTGTGCCCCGCTTCGCTACAGTCCCCCTGAAAGGGAAACAGCACGACAGAATAACCCCGTCCCCGCCCTTGCAGGCACGAGAACATCGCATGTGTTTGCTAACTCGTCTTTTATTGTCACAGGACGCAGCAGAGGATGCGCTAGGTCGGTACGGGGGGCACACGGGCGCGTTACACCGCAGGTCTTCAGCGTATTCACCTCGAACGGCAGCGCAGCACTCTGCATCAGGCAGGAGGGAGGGAGAGAAACGATGCTGCAGGGAGAAGACGCCGCTAGCTGCAAGCCCTGCTCCTTTCCGTGCCTTTGCTGCTCCGTCTCTGTGCAAAAACACAGATTCTCAGGCCACGGTGACTTTCCCTTTGGGGACAGGGCAATTAATAGGCATACTAGGCGGTTCCTGCAAGGAGCATCATTTGCACCTCCCTGTTTCAGCTCTGTTGCATCCATGCTTCAAATGGCCACCCGGCGGGTTTGCTCGTGCTACGCTCAGCTGAGGCGCGGGGAAGAGGCATTAACGGGAGAAGCTGCCCCGGGAATACTGTTCCTCTGGGATGGAGAAGCATGATCTTAGCCGAAGGTTTTAGGGTACATCAGAAATGCAGTCTGTTTGATTCACCTCCCCTTGGAGATGGGCTGCCCCGAGCGAGATGGAGACATAAAATAAGGGGCAGACTGGGCGAAGGCAGAAACCCCAGCAAAGCACCGAGCACACGGTGCCTTCGGCTGGAGATGGAACAGCAACATCTGCCGCCTTCGCTGCCCTTTGCCCAGGGTTTTATTTACAGTGTTATTAAAGGAGAGAGCCCCACGGAGCCGGAAATGTTAAAAAATGTTTTTTTAGAAAAGCCAGGGATTAACAGGCTTTTTTTCCCTCCACTGTAAACAGATCTCTGTTTTGCTTTTAAACATGCCCTTGATGCCAGCCCGTGAGCAGCCGGGGAGGGAGAAGTATCAACATCTGAAAGAACAAATCCGAGAATTAATGAATGCTAATACCATTAAATTTATGGGGTTTCCATTGGGTGCACATGGAAAAAGGTACCAAGGCATTTATGAATTATTGAAAGAACTGGGACTTTCTGGTTTCTGACAGGAAAAAGTTGCCCGTGGGCTATCAAATCGGGCACTGTTTTCATCTGTAGATGCACATTTTCATGCATCAGGAATGGACTGTGTTAAGATCACAACATGTTAATGAATTGTAATTGTATCGATTGACTGCCGGTTAATAAACTGTTTTTTTTCCTTTTCTCTAAGGCGGTGGGATCTGGATCCCAAAGCTCCTCCGCAGGCAGGGGGACGCGGGGGTCCGTCCCTCTGTGAGCGGCTTCAGTTCACAGACCCAGGGGAAAACCGGGATGGAAACGCAGCCCTGGGCTCCGACAGACCGACGCTGGTGGCTGCAGGTGGGCAAACCGGCTGGCCTGGCGCTGCGGGGAGGGCCACAGCCAAGGCAGAGGGGGACACAGCCCTCGCCGCCCACCGACCCACACGGCAGGGGTCTGGGGACACCGAGGGGTGGATGTGGGCAGTGACCACCCCCCGGAGCAGCCGAGGCCAGGCTGGAAAGGTTTTGAGCAGCCACCGCTGAACCCCAGCAACACTGAGCAGCAGGAACGATGGCCGTTTTCCCCAGGACAGGGATGGCTGACAATAGCCCAGGAGCCAGCGCGACCCTCGGGGTCACCTCAGTGTTGTGGGTGCGTGCTTCGGGGCACAAACAGACCCAGCAAGCTTTCTTAGGGGAGCGGGAAAACCCATACAGACGTGTCTGTGCTGGGTCTGATCCCTGCTGAAATGCTTCTGAGCCTCCAAAGGTTGACCCAACACCACTGAAGTCACCACGAACCACCTCCGCTACTGACTTCAGCCATGCAGGAGGAGGGAGAGGGAGCAAAGGGGTGAGATGGACGAAGAACATCTTCCCTGCCGACGCAAAGCCCATCTGTAAAAACCTATGGGCTTTAAAAGGTTGTTGGACCCCAATCCCACCCTCCCCACCTCTTAACCTTCCCCTCCTGGGAGCCAGCACAGCCCCAGGAGCTGCCCCTCAGCCCTGGGGCTGAAGGGCGCCCTCACCGCAGGATAACCTGTCCCTCGGTCCCAGCTCGGCCATCGCTCTTGCCTCTGCACCGGGGACGCTCACTCGGGGATGTAGTCCCTGAAGGAGTTAAAGCTGAGGCTCCGGCCCGCTGAGTTCAAGGTGGAGCTGGCTTGCATCTTGGGGATCTTCTCCATCAGCTTCGACACTGTCCTCCTCTTGAAGGAGCCTGGGGAGAAATGCCCCTGCCTCATGAGCTCCTGGTAGAGGGTGTTGAACACTGCCACTGTCTCTTCGTAGCTGTCCCGGGTGGAGATCTCGTAGAACGGAAGCTTCAAGGCTTTGGAGAGGTTTTCGCCATCCTCCGTGGACACCATCCTGTCGAACTGCAAGTCCTTCTTGTTGCCCACGATGACCACGGGGGGCTGCTCGCTGCCGCTGCTCCGCTTGGGGCTGGAGTGGATGTGGTTGATGAGGAAACACAGCCGCATGACCTCGTCGAAGCTGCACCTGTCTGTCACCGAGTAGACCACAGCAAAGCCATCGCCCCATTTGATCTTCTCCTCTATCTGCAGGGAATCCTCCTCCTGCCAGGGCAGACAAGCTTCTGTTAACGCCAGAAGCCCCAACGTCTCCTAAATACCAACACTGCTGGCTGCAACCTAGAAAACCTCCCAAGGGGCCTGTCACCACCTCCCTGAAGGTTTTTGGCCGTGGGCTTGCACACAGCAGCGATGTGCAAAGCAACACAGGGAGCCCAGGGCAGGAATTGGATGGGTTGGGCAAAATGACGGAGCCAGCAATCAGCCCCATCCCGATGCGGACAAGAGGAGAGTTAGTGCCGCTAAAACGGGTACACAAAGGTAGGGCTGTGGCTAGATGGGAAGCCAGCATGGGGCTCTCCACCGCCCGCGGTCCCAGTGCTCGGTGGCTCCTTCAACCCAGCACCCTCCTGCTCCCTCGCGCTGTCTCCCTACCGTCAGGATGCTCCACCGATGGGGGAGCGGAGCTGTGCCGCACACCACTAAGGGGAATGGGGAAATATTCAGCTGAAGCCACACTGCAACTGATGTTAGAGAAACATATTCTCCAAAACATCCTTTTTCTGAGATAAGCACATCTCGATCAATGTTTCGGATACAACCGATTAAAGCTGGTGGAAGAGCAGGGGTTGCCTTCAACGGCAAGTCATGCTTCCCGAATGGTGTTTTCCAGGGTCAGCCGGCTATGAAACGGCGTGAGCTCACCTGCCCTGCCGTATCGAGGATTTCAAAGTGCACCATCTCCCCATCGATGACGGCCATGTGCCTATAAATCATTTCTGGAGGACAGACAGAAAAGCGCGTGTGAGAGAAGCCCCCGGGTAGCAAGGACAGCCCAGGTGGCCTCGATGCAAACCGTGCTGGAGAAGTCGATTTTCACCTGCTGCAACCTGCAGCCCACGTGGCTCCGTTTCGAGTCCACATCTTGACCTGGTGCTCAGGCAGCTTCCCCGCGCCTGGGGAGGGCAGCCCTGCGCCCCCGGCATCGAGCCCACCGTCTCCGATGGGCAGCGGAGGCCCCCAGCCAGCACCCGGCCGGCTTTCGCCTTGCTGGAAATAAAAGGGCAATGGTGACCGAAGCGTCGGAGCAAAAAAGGATCATGGAGTGGTGCTTCTGCAAAGGAAGAGAGGCTCAGCAGGAGGGTATGAAAAGCTGGGGTTTGTTTTGAGACCCTGCTCGTGCTCCTAACCCAGCCCTTTGCCCAGCCGGCGTTAAACTCCTACTCCGAAGCAGCAGGGCAGCAGCTCCTTTCTAACCGAGCAATAAAAGCGGCCATGAGGCATGTATCTGGGCAGCTCTTCCAGCACAAAAACTGCTCCGAGCTTCATTAATATCATCAGGCAATAAAAGCAGCCGGCACTCTGCTTAGCAACCGCTCTGGGCACAGCACACTCGACGGGATGCCTCGCTCCGAGCAGCTGGAGCACCTCAGGCACGCTGGGGTTCGTGTGCCACTGCACGACGGGGCAGGAACCCCCTTGGCTCGGCCGTCTCCAGGATAAACCAGGCACCTTCTCCCCTCCGACACGGAGCAGCACCAGGTACGCTCACCGCCTGGTCTCTGTGTTTTATCACATCACAGGGAGCGAGCCCAACAGGAGGAAGCAGCAGCAGGCAGAGAGGAAAACAAAATTGCACTCCGGGGGAAAAAAGCATCGCTCACCATAACAAGCGAGGAGCGGGGATGTAAAGGACAGACGGGGCAATGGCAGGGTTGTTCTGCAAACCAAGCCTTTCCCTGGGGTCCCCTGTGAGGCGGCTGGGTTAGAGCAACACAGAGACGTCCCGAATTTGCCAGCCCGGTGGGTGACAGCAGGGGTTAGGCAGGAGGATGCACAGCCAGCGACCCGTCATTTCTGGGATACTTCGGCAGGGACATGACTTCAGTGCCCAGAAAACCTCAAACCCAAATGCAAAAAAACCCCCTAGAAGACGGGAAAGCACTAACCACTGCCCCAGCGGCTTAGACACCTCCTTCCCCTCAAAAGCCACCTCCCAGCAAATTGCTCGAGGATGACTAAGCACGCTGCGCTTCCTCCTGCGACGCCGATGGCTCGCCCCAACAGATTTTGCCTTAACAAAACAACAGAAAAGGAAAAAGGGCTGCAAGAGCCAGGGAGGTGCCACGATGGCTCTGACCGCTGCCAGTCTGGTCGAGGAGGAAGAAGAGCGAGTGCGGTGAGTTTGGGAGCAGAGTCGGCTCTGCCGGGAGCGGTGCTGGGTGCACCAGAGTCTCCAGGCTGAGCCACTGGCAGCAGCGAAAGCCACAAGAAAAAGGACTTCACCTACCTAGGGTTGGGTCGTAGTCTCCAATGAATCTCCTGGTGATGAATCTTACGGTCAACGCTGTAAAAAACCACAACAAACCCAGTTAGGGTTGTCAGATCAAACTGCAGAGGAACATCGGCTGATTGAGGCGAGAAGGATGGAGCAAAGACCTGCCCCAGCCTCGCGGGAAGGTGCCCCTGTGGGCACCAGGAGAAGACATCCCAGCAGCGATGCTGCAAACCCGGCCCCATGAGGACCAGGTTACCGCAGGGCTGGGAAAAGCATCTTCAAAGGCGCCCGAACAGGCTGGGTCACTGCCGCGTGCTGGCCGGGGCTGCCCGACGGTGACCGGAGAAGACTACAATAAAGCAGCAAATTGCCAGACCTCGGTGGCAAAAGGTGAGGGTGAAGCAGACTGGGAAGGGATCATGGTTGCCCAGGTGGACGCCTTGGGCCAAGATCGTTACAAGCCCTCTTTTCTCCCCCCGAAGTCCTCAGATGAGGGCACAGCCCCATGCGGGCTGTCCTCCACCTTGCTTTACCCCGGGTACAACGCGGGAAAAGTGCGTCAGGACGGGCAGGAGCCACCACAGCTCCCGCCTCACCTCTCCGACGCAGCCTAAAAAATTTCCAGAGCTCATAGGCATTAGGCATTTCAAAATAACCTCCTTGCAGCCCCGGGAAAAGGCTAGACGGATTTTGCATGTTCTTTGCAAATGTTTGCATCGAGGACCGAAGCCCACCACGCAACAGGATGCCCCAGGCAGAGGAAGAGGTCTCTGCCCAGCTCCATGGGCGACACACCAGGCACCTCTGCCCAAAGCTGCCTGCTCGCTGTCAGCAGCAAAATGCCCGTCCCGTCAATGAAACGCAGCCCACCAGCGATGGAAAGCACCGATGGCCCCCCCGAGACCGGCTGACCCATCTCCCGCCTTGCCAGAGCACAGCAACCTCTCCTGCGCCGCTGCTGTCAGGAACGTCCTGCCAGGTCGCGCGGACACGGCAGCTCGGGAGCCCCGAAAGCGGCAGCGAGAGGTGGTTGGGCTCCGCAGGAGGCGGCCAAGACCACAGGCGTTTCACCGTGCTCGGCAGACGGCAGCAGGCAAAGTCCCTGCAGAGCCGCACCCCGCGAATGCACCCAGACGTGCGGGCGAAAGGCAGCTCCTCGCACGTGCAGTTCACTTTCCTGCACAGTCGGGGTTGATAAATTGCATTTTCTGGCCTTGATCCTGCAAAGATTTATGCACGTGCTTAAGTTTTATGCCGGGTAAGCGAACCCCTCGGTGGCCTCCAGCCAACCGCTTTCCAAAGGCGAGCTCAAGGTGGAGGCAAGTCGGTGCCGGGCCAGGCTCTCCCTCTATATCACCGGCGCTGACGGTAGAACGGCCTGGATGGGTCTCATGAATTTCAGCACTGTTTGTTTAACCTGACCCAGGCACGCCGCACGGAGAAAGGGAGGCCGTTGGCACCTGAAATTCATCAAAAGGCCAAAATCGGAGGAACAGAGGGCACAGCAAACCAGGAGGTCCTCCTTATACGCCAGCCAGGTACTGCAGCAAAACCAGCCCTGGAAAGGCACCCGGCAGCGTAGGAGCTGGTGGAGCAAGAGCTGAGCGATGCCCCAGGAGCAGCCCGCCCGGCGGACACACCGCCTTCCTGCCGTGCCCGCGCCTGGGAATCCGCGTCCCCCGTGAATCACGGGGATGCCGGGCACAGGCGGGGACCCTTGACTCTGTGTCACCCTTGCAAGGAGTCCTGCTCCCCGGCAGCTCTCCGGCACGCAGGGGGACGGAGCAACCCCCCGCCACGAAAACACCCCTGCCCCTTCTGTTTGCTGGCACAGCATCAGCGCGGAGATCGGATTGTTTGGCCCGATTTTTCCTCCTTGCAAGGGCGAGGAAAGGCAGGAACAGCCGCAGCACGGCAGTGCGGGCAATTAAACCTCTTTTATCCAATTACTGCATCTCCCTGCACCAGAGACCGGGAGATGCGATGCCCAAATTACACCTAATGCTAGGCTGGGTGGAGGTCTGCTGATGCTGGAGGCTTGCCTGATAGCTCCATCAAACATGGCAAGGGCTTTCTGCTCGCTGGGGAAAAGTACTGCCTCTCATCATCTCTCTCCATCCAGCCAGGCTGAAGGAGACAGATCTCGGCTCCGGAGCAAGGCCTTGTTTGAGGTGGGCAAGCTCTCCGGGGACTGAAAAAAAAATAATCAAAGAGACTCCTTATATTTTTCCATGAGGGGTAGCAAAAGCTTTGCCACTGCGCAAGGTCTCCAGCCGGGTATCTCCAGCAATGGGGACAGCAGACAGGGCTGAGGCTCAGCTGGCAAATGGCCAGGAATGGGAAACGGGGAGAAAAGCAAAGGCTTTCTAAGTCACGAAGCAATTTGGAGGTGCTGGAAATCCTGCTGGTCTGACTGGGGCAAGGAGGCAGCCAGAGCATACCTGTCACTCCTGATAACAGACCATCAAGTCCCTGGTGTGGCCAAAGGGCCATAAAACCGCATCTGTCCCTGCCCCGATAAGTGCTGGGTTTTATCCTGGTCTCCTGGTCCAGAGCCGGCACACAGGGAAGCCTCCTCCAGCACCGCGGCAGCCCCTGGGGCCACGGCAGGACCACTGTGGTCCCCGTGCCGGCACCCCGGATGGCACGGGGAGGTGACAAGAGGAGCTGGCGCTTGTGAAAATGGGCAGAAGCAAGTGAGATGCTGCCAAGCTGCTGGTGAGATGCTACCAAGCCGGCTCCATTTCAGGAATAGCGCGGCGAGGCCAGCAGCATCCCACGGGCGGATGCAGGAACACGGCGCTGAAGAGCTGGCTGGAGACGTGGCTTTGCTTTGAAGCAAGGCTGACATACTTTTTACTTGACTTTTCCCACCTGCGGCCTCAGGCACCCCATAAAAAAGCCACAGGAGAGCTGTGAGGAGGCCGTGCTGCTCGGGCTGCAGGGGAGAGACTGGGGAGGCGAGGAGGAGCGCGTGGTGCTTGGCTGCCGTCAGTTTACCAGCAGCGGAGAACTGGCCTCCAAGGCTACGCCAGGGGCTTACGCCAAGAGAACTCCTTTGCCTGGCAAGGGAGAACCATGGCTCGGAGCCTGTGACTGCAGGGAGCGAGGGGCCACCCCGGGCTTTCACAGGGAAGGAGGGAGGACAGCAAAGCCGAGGGCACGACGTACAGAGCCTGCAGCGGCTGGCTAGAACGGGTCATCTCGTCCGGGATGGGGTAATTACCGGGTGGCAGTGATTTGGCAGAGACGGGCGGCCGCGCAGAGGAGGCGGGTGGGGACGCGTCTGCACGCCGGGGCTGCGGTTTGCAGCTCGGCTCGGACCGAGGAGAAACTCCGCAGCTCCGGCTGCTGGGGATAACTCAGGAGCAGCCCCGTAACGGCAGCGCTACAGGAACCCGGCTCTGGGTCATGGAGCTGAAAAAGCAACAGAGCAAACACAATGGGAGGTTCAACGTTACACCTCTGCTCAGAAAACATCAACGGAGGCAGTGCAGGATCCAGTCCCTGAAACTCCCCAGCACTGGAGGAGCTTTCGCATCAGTGGGAGAAGCGACCAGCCTTGAAAAGAGATCGCCACAGGTGACCAACTGCATCCCCCGAGATCCTCTCTGCTGGCGAAGGAGCCCCTGGCCAAGCCCAAAGCCTTGTTTTTCTGCTCACCTTCATCTCCATCCCCACCCTCCAGAGTATCTTTCTGCAGGGAATTGCCTTAGGATGCAACAGGGTGGACTTGGAAAGCACTAGCATCTCCGAAAGCAGCTCTCCCCCCTGCAGAGCGAGTGGGCTTTCCTCTCGCCCTCGGATCTTCCCTACAGAGCTGCGTTTCAGGGAGAAAAGTGGGCGGCAGCGCAAACACCCTCTCAGAGGCTGTTTCAGAAACGTCGTGCTCTTTGCCTTTGGAAAGAGTGAGGCAACACAGCTCATCTTCACGCTTGGTCCTCGAGGTCTAAGCTAATTCAAACTCCCTTCCAGGCCGCCTTGGTGCTCGGGAGCCGACCCACGCGCCTGATGCTGCAGACACACCGGTTCAAGGAAAACCTCCACGTGGCCTTTTGCATAAAACCTCTTTCCAACGCAGCTGCTTCGAAAACGCACCATCGATGCCTGGGTGTGATTTTCTGGCGTAGACAGAGAAACCCACGGCTCGGAGGCTGAAGGGAGCACCGGAGCACGGCTAATGGAAGTGATGATTAAGTCCTTCAAGGTGTTAACGACGGTAATGGGAACGGACAGGCTGTGCGGGGACGGGAGCAAAAGACAGTGGAGAGGCTGAGAGCTGGCTTGGAAAGGCAACAGGAGCGGAAAGTGAAATTGGTGGAAAATGAGTGGGAACAGGGGAAAAAACAAGCGCGAGAGCAAGGCAGGAGGGCAGGGCCCGGGAGGGACAGGACGGAGACGCTGCGCACCGGGCGTCAGCGCAGGAGGAAGGAAACAGAGCTGGAGCACGAAGGCAGAATAAAGCTCACCAAACCAGGCTGTGGTATTAAACCCCCTCAAAACCAGACGATGTTGATGAAAAGCTAACACCAAGCAGGACTGACGCGCTCCCACGCCGAGCTTGCTTTCACCGTGCAGATCCAGGGGCAGTTTGTCCCAGCTGGCCATCGGCAAACGCTCCCGTCTCGCCCCTGCACACCCACAGCGTGCCGGTCAGGATCTCTGCGTTCGCCCCGGGAACGTGGCTTCCCGCCTTCTGCTTCTTCAGCCCCAGCATCTCTGCCCCAGGCAGCTTCTCCTGCCCTCCTACACCCTCCCGGCTCCCGTTTGGGGGATTCACCATCCTCTCGCCTTCCAAGCCGCCGCTGGGTTTCAAACCCTGCCCGTCAGAGAAGGGATTTGATGGAAGAAGCCTGTAATTTAGTGAAACTGCTCTGCGGAGATAACCAAGGATCCCGCAGGAGGTGTCTATCAGCATCTTCAAAGAGGTGCCCAAATTATCAGGGGGAGAGCAAGACAAGTCAGGCTCGATTTCTAGAAAGCACCTGATTCTGTGTCATATGTTAGGCAGGCACCCAAAGCCGGAGCGCATGGTGTTGTACGAGAAGAGGAGCCAATTAAATTGATTAAAAATTGGCCGGAGCGCAAGCACACAAGGGAAGCTGCCAATCGGAAGAAGTGGATGCAGGCAGAGAGGCGTCAGCACATCCACGCAGCCTTATAAGGAATTTTTTTTCCCCCATCTTGAACATAAGTAACCTCAGAAAGGGCTCTCCTCGGAGAGTCCCAAGGCTGAAAGGGTTAATTTTATATTCAGTTTGGTCTCTAGGAGTGACTGCGGGATGTCTCGATGCGCAATTAGCCTGCCATTGCCGGACCGGCTGGGTACCGCCAGCGCCACATCGAGCCCGCAGGCCCACGTGCTGCTCTGTTTGTGCTGCTGCATAACACATCTCTCTTGCGAGCGCAACGGCTTACAGCATCGATTCATCTTCGGTTCGCATTTTGTAAGCAGAGCTTCCCGCTGAAGTATGGCAAAGTTTACGCTGGCTAGCATCAGCAGCAGAGGACAGAGGATAAGGCGAGCTCCGGCTGGGCTGGATCCCCAGCCGCCCAGCCCCGGCCAAACGGTTAAACTACCGACGGGGTTCAGCCACGGGTCTGCACCCAAACCCATCCCCGCTCGCAGGATCCGGGACCTCGGATCACCGGATCTTGAAGATTTCCAAACTGCTCCAAAGAATCAAACTCTTCTGCTGAGCACCGAATTATTTTTCTCCCCTTTGCAGCTGTCCGGATTTTACTTGCCCTCTTGATTGCTCCCACACCTCGGCCCCCTCAGCTCTCCCAGCCTGGCTTCTGCTTCCCAAAGGGCTGGATGCCAGCAGCTCGCCTGGGGATGCTCCAGCAGGGGGTCTGCTCGCATCCGGGCAGGACCAGGAGCTTGGTGGCTCAGGGATGGGTTGGGATGAAACCCACCTTCACCCTCCCCTGCTTCCCTCCCCAAAACAGGGATCCCCACACCTCGCAGCCCATCCCCTCCCGGCCAGCCCTGTCTCTCCCCTGCCCTGGGGACCAGCACCCCGCTGCCCGTCCTCCCCAGCCCTGCAGGAGCTCCAGCGATGATGCTGATGCTTTTGACTCCTTCCTCGCGTGCCACACGCCGGGTCCCCCAGGCCAGATGCTCACGGTCCATTACCCAGGGTGCGAACCCACCGCTGGGCAGGGGAAAGCACTTAGAGGTTTCCCGGCCCCCGGCTCCCCCCGGCGCAGGGGCTCGCAGGCAGCAGGACCCGGCAGCTCGGGCACAGCACCCGGTGCAGATGACACGCTGTCTCTTCGCAGGAGAGGACGTGCAGGACAGCACCCAGGGGGACAGGGACAGGGAGACACCTGCGTCAGGGTGGCTGCCAGCCCGCGGGGGATCGCGCGCCTGCCATTCCCAGGGGCTGCTCCCTGTTCCCGGCACGCTCTGGCTCTCCTCTGCATGAGCCAGGCATCGATTGCCTCCCTCTGCCCTGATTTCACAGCCTGTGTTACCATCGCAGCCCAAGAGGATGGCAAAAAAGCGCTGCGGAAGGGCGTGAAGGTTGCAGGCAGTCACGGAGCCGAGCCGACACGAGGCAGACCCTGCAGATCGGCCCCGCGCCATGCCCAGCCGTGCCGCGGCAGCCACCGAGGCTGCAGGAACCTTTGAAGACCCTTGGCGTGATCCGACCCTATGGAGGAGGCACAACAGCCTCTCGCTTGCCTGCAGGAGGGGCCCAAAGCTCCCAGGCGCCCGCTCCGTGCCGGATGGGATTAACGCCGGCGGGGGAAGCGCGGATGTGCAGGCCGGGGTGGGGGGCGAGCCAAAGCGCTGGGTACGCTTTGTACAGCCATCGCTCGCGCTCCATCTGCTCGCAGGGACGCAGAGACCAAACTCCACACACGGGGGGGGGGCCCGGTGCCCTGGGTGCGCCCGGAGCTGAGCCCCGCTCCCGTGCTCGCTCCCCGGGGCTGGGCCGCTAACTGAGATCTGGGAGTTGCCTCCTTTCATTTAATCAGGGAAATCATGATTTTTCACTAACGCTGGGCAAGAGGAGCTCGCCGACCAGCGAGGCAAGAGGCTCGCCGGTTACTGTATATGGAAACGCAACTTCAACTGCACCGACAGCCAAAGCCGCTGGCTGCGAGCCAGGCGGAGGTGCCACCGCTGCAGCGTATTTAAAGGCCATGCCTGTCCCGGAGCGGCAAGCCAGCAGGACACTGCCCTGTCCCCAAGGACGCGGCAGCCCCGGCCGCGTCCCCCCAAGCTCTGTGTGGTCGCTGCTCCCTGCCCCGCTGCCATAAAACCACAGCAGACCCTCGGTGCGGACACGCGCCTTTCCTTGCCAGCCACCGGCACCTCTCGACCCCGCTCCTGCCACGCTGGGTGCTGCACAGAAACGGAGCGGGGGACGCCTTCGCCCCTGGGTGCTCGCAGGCCAGGATGCTGGAGCGGGACGGGGCGGAGGGATGATCCCCGGGCAGGAGTGGGGGTGAAGGAGAGAGCTCAGGTGCTCCCGGCTCAGCATCCCAAATCCCCACCCCGGCAGCCGCAGACGGAGAGCGCTGAGCAAAGTGCAGGGAAGGGAGTTTTCCTAAAGGAAAACTAAACCCGGCGCCGCAACAGGCGGCTCTGCAAACCCCGCTCCCTTTGATGAGAACCAACAGCAAACTCCAAGCACCCGGTAAGGCACGAAGCCGAGCTCCCCCGGCCCGCGAAGCTCCCCCGGCCCGCAGCGTCCCCCCGCCCGCAGCCAGGGACCCCTTCGCCACGGAAAATCCCCGTGGGACGAGGCCCCGGCTGCAAAGCGCCCACGGCCAACGCTCGGGAAAGCCGGTGCCCTTGAACGCAGCGGGCTCGGGGCTGCACCTGGGCGAGAGACACTGCCCGCCCCGCTGCCTGAAACGGCCCTGCCGGCTGCCCGGCCCCGGCCCGACCCGGGGGCTCCCCGGCGGGACGCGGGGGGACGCGGGGGGATGCGGGGGGGATGCCGGGGGGACGCGGGGGGACGCGGGGGGGATGCCGGGGGGACGCGGGGGGATGCCGGGGGGATGCCGGGGGGACGCGGGGGGACGCGGGGGGGATGCCGGGGGGATGCCTGAGGATGCGGGGGGATGCCGGGGAGCCCCGTCCTACCTGTCTTGCCCACGGCGCTCTGCCCCAGCACGACGAGGCGCAGGGTCCGGGCCGGGCTGAGGCTCACGGAGCGGCGCAGGGGCCGCGGGAAGCTCATGCCGGGGCCGGGGCCGGGGCCGGGGCCGGGGCCGGGGCCGGGGCCGGGGCCGGGGCCGGGGCCGGGCTCCGCCGCGCTCCCCGCTCCGCCGGGCGCCGCACGCCGGCTCCGCCCCGAGGGCCGGCCCGGGCTCAGCCCCCGGGCCCGGTGCAGGCGGTCCCAGGCTGATGCCCACCTCCTCCTCCCCCCGCCGAGGCGGTGCCCCCGGGAGCTGGGAGAGGGACGCTTCGGGCATCGTGCCTCAGTTTCCCCACAGGCAAGCAGCTGCGGGTGGCTCTCGCTGGGACCCTCCGCCAAGGAGAGGCAGCTGCGGGCCTAGGAGTGGCTCACCTAACGGGGCAAAGTGGGGAGAGAGCGGGGGAGAGGACGGGGAAACGGCCAGGGTGCTGCCCCCCCATCCCTGCATGAAATCACGACTTCATCTTCAGCCACTTCTGCGTGCGAGACAAGTTAATAAAGACGAGCCGGGTTAATAAAGACGAGACGAGTGGGCTCAGCCCCCCGCCTGTCCCCTCGTCCCATCTCTCAGGCGCAACGTGGTCCTCTCCAAGCCTCGACACGAGCGGGGTAAGGAGCGAGTCCTGGCTCCGCACAAACCAGCGACTGAGTCGCCAACGAGCTAAGGCTCCACACCAGGCCTGGAACCAAACTCTGCCTGTGCTTTGGTGCAGCAGCATTGCAAGGCTGTTAAACGACAGTGTGAGGGCGTACCCAAGAGCAGGGGGGCGCGTGTGTACGTACAAGCGTGGGCAGGGGTAGCGTGTACCTGCTCAGAGCAGCAGCCGGAGCGGGCACGGCAGGGTGTTGTGGGTGCACGGAGTGCTGGGAAGAGGGGAGAAGAGCTGCAACATCTCCACCGTCTTCAGCAAACTCCAGGGCGCAGCTTGCCCGCGCGGCGCAGACGCGTGGATGACGCCAGCGCCCCAAACTCCAGCAGACCAGACCTGAGCAAGGGCGCAGAGCAGTCAAATGCCCGCGCTAGGGATGCGGTCTCTTTTCCGAAGGCTTTAGTCATTTCTCTGGCATGGGGATCTCTCTGCCTGACCATCTCGGGTGCCTTCGCTTGCAACCGAGCACAGACCGTCCGCGCTGCCTTGGCCGGGGCTCGAGGTAACACGAATCCCGCCTGGTATTTATAGACCGTATCGTGTGTCGAAAGTAAACAGCGCCGATGCCTACAGAGGACATTAGCGCGCAGCCAGCGCCTAAGGAGACGTCTCACCTTGACCGGGGAGAAGGGTTATCTAAAGCACTGCTGCTGCCAGCGGGAGAGCCGTAGCTGTTAGCGCTGCCGGGAAAAGCTCTGGCTGGAGATGGGCCCTGGATGAAACAGGGACCGTCCTGGGGGAGCCCCGAGGGGAGGGCTCTCCTTGGAGGGCGAGCAGACCTCGCCCAGAAATTCATCTCGCCATCGCAAGCTGGCGTGGGCTTCCCCGCGTGCATCCGTCTGTGCATCAGCCACGCGCCACAGCCGCGTTCCCGCACCGCTTCCCCAAAGCTGACGGGAGACACGTTCGCGGCCCGACTACATCTGGAGCCCAGAAGACAACAGCAAGAGCAATAAACCTCAGATTTCAGGACAAAAGCTGATTCCCAGCTGGGGAAGGGGGGTGTCAAGAAAAAGAAGTCTCTGCTATGTTCCTTTCCTATTTTTAGCCTGATTTCCTAAGGAAATGAGATGTCTGCAATCAAGTCCTCTGTCTTCTTCAACACCATTTTTGAATACGTTGCCCGATTTCAGCCAAATCTGACAGTGAGGGAGAAGCCGCAGAGAAAATTCTTTGCCTGCAAGTGTCGTGAGAAAAAATGGTCACATTTCATGGAAAATCACCCTTGCACTTTGGAAGGCAGGAACCGGCCGGCAGGTTCCTGGCTGGAGGAATCCAGAATAACGATTTCCACGGCTCCCGGGGGCTGCTCGGACTCCTCCTGCGCCAGCGTCCGCGCAGGAGCGCGCTGCCCTCGCCTCTTGGTAAAGCGATCGGCACCGCAGCCCCGTTGAGCCCCGCTGGAAGCCGAGCAGTCCCAGCCGACACACCTCTACCTACCTTAATTTTGCCTGCGTTAAAAGGGCACAGATTTGCAGGGATGTGGGAACAAGCGTACAAGAAGGATGGACTTAAAATCGAAGCACGGCATATGCCGGCCCTGCCACAGACTTCCAGTATCACCTTGGGAAAATCACTTCACCTCCCCTCTTCTTCTGCAAAGCTGAACCACGGCCACTCGCGGCCTCGCCACGGTAGCCCGTCAGTTGCCACACGCATCTGCGTTGGGAGGGAGAGGGACGCACGTGCCGACACGGACGAGCAGCCCTCCGACGGCAGAGATCGAGCCACCGGCTCAGGACGGGCAGCATGCCAGAGGGTTTTCGGCTGGGAAGTTGAGAGTCGGTCACCTTGGCACCAGAAGCCGTCACGGCTCTGGGGCGAGGGAGCGGGGCTATGTGGCACAGCTCCCGGGCTTGTGTGCCCTGGGTAACGGCCATAAATATTTTGGCCTGGGTTCATCCCAACTTGTGGAAAATGCACGCAGGAGCCACCTCACCTGTGGCAGGTGCTTAAAACTCACCTCTGCTTCTAGCAGGAGACTAAGTCCACTCTTAGCTTTGCTAAACTTAGCTGAAGTGTCCCTAAGAGCTAGGTGGGTTGAGGCTAGGTCCTTGCTGCTCCATCAGCTCTGCCGTTAAACCGGGTCTAAGCAACTTCCGTGCACCGGGCTGGCGTTCGGTGAGCTCTCCCGATGGAAGGTGCTAGCCAACCATCTTCGCGTGCACCCTTCCTTAGGGAAAAAAAGAGCACAAAAATGATTTAACAGCTCTGCTGGATGAGGTCTACCGATAGCTACTCATATCCAAGCATGAAGTCTGCAAGAGGTTACCCTTTCCAATTTTTTTTTTCCTAGCAAATGGGAATCGATGAGCTCTCATCAGCTGCGTTGCACCACATTCCTGCAACGTTTTGTAGAGCCGATCCTGGATTTGTCATGGCTTCAGCTCTCTGACCAGGGACGGATTTGTAGCTCTTGCCGCACCACCGAGTCGCGGGTAGGACCGAAGCTGAGCCCCAGCACTGCCTTCAGCTGAAACAGCATGAGAACGTCAGGGAGAACAGGCCAGCCGAGCCCAGCTGAGACTGGAGCTCACCTCCCTCCTCAAAAAAAAAAAAAAAACCCCAGACAGTCACAGAGCTGTTTCCAGTTGCACATATTCACAACATCAAAAAACCCTGAACCCCAGCCCTCCCCCTTGCAGGGCTGTTCCACCGAGAGGCCTCTCAGCCATGGCAGAGAAAGTGATGCTGTCTCGTCATCTTCTTCCAGTGCCAGGGAAAAAGACAGAAGCTCTACGCTCAAGGAAAATCTAAGTGGCCCTGCTACGATGCCTAGCAAGTGATGAGATCCCAGGCTGGACTTTGGGACTCTTTCAACAGGCCTTTTAGGCTGGTCTTAGCAGTTAGCGAGCGAGCGTCCTCCTTTGCCCATCCAGGGTAGGTAGCCCATCCTCCTTGGTGAGCTTCGAACAGCCGCGGCACGGCTAAGCCTTTCAAAGACATGACGTGGCCCAACGAGGTTTCACGAAGCGGACTGAAGGCAGGGAAGGCTCAGCCTTATCCTACACAGAAGAAACCATACTGGAGATTGACGGTAGACGCTCTCAGCATGGAGAAGGCATCTTTCAGCTCTGGGGTGACCTTACACGAAGTCCATCGAGCCCATGAAACAGAGCCCTAGGCCACAACTGATCTCTTGTCCTTTGACCCTCACGGACCTCCTTCTCTAAACCTCTCAAGGCTCTGAACACGACGGCATACCTCGACACCCGCCCGCGCATCCAAGGGCAGCTCTCGCCAAACCAGCTCTGCGACGTAGGAGCGTTGTTGAAACGCAGAGTCCTGTTCTTGCAGCAGAGCCCACAGAGGAGGCGTGGGAGAGGTGATATTTCCATTAAGATGATCTCCTACACTTCTTTAGCCTTCAGGACAGAAGACAAACATTCAGCAGGGTCCACCCAAAACTCTTTTTGGTGGTAAGTGCTTAAATCCAGACAAGCGTAGGGCGACGATAGCCCACGGCAGAGCTTTGAAGGAGAAACTCTCTGACCAGCTTGCATCCAGCTTCCTTCTCTCCCTCCAAAACACCGTGGTGTTTCACTTACCTCAAAACCAGAGACAGAGTAGGCTGCCCTAGACCAGAACTTGTGTAAATTTGTTTCTTTTCCATCCTTGATTTAAGTCAACAAACCCGAGAGTGCTGCAGTTCACAGTGTTGTGCTCGCCTCCAGCCCGGTGCCGTGCTGCCCTCGGGGATCACCAGATAACCGCGTCCTGCTGCAGACCCTCCTGCCGCGACGAGGAGCCGAAAGCACCGCTCCGAGAGAGAACAGCTCCACACCCTTCAAAGCCATCTCCCAGGACCCGGCTGGATCAGACTGCAGCGCCCTCCAATCCAACACCAGCTGCTTCAGAGACGGCGCAGAAAAAGATATCCTTGACTTCTTTAGGGAAAGGTTGGCTTGGGCGCCGGAGCTGGGCTTTATATCCCTGACAGCGCGTCTGGGGACTCCCTGGAGAAACCCCTACTCACCGCACGCACTGATCGCCTCGGCATGGTGCGAAGCCACAGGCGTCTTCCCGCACGTGTGTTCGGCACCAGCGCCTACGCGGTCCCACGTCTGCTGGGCACCTTTCAGCTGGGCGACAGTGGAAACACGGCTTTATCATCTGCGATCGCTGAATAAGCCACCTCCGGCGTAACAAAGCACCTGCGGCGGTGCCGGATGAAAGCAGGTGGAGTAGATATTGTTTTCTGTTGACATATTTGTGGTCAGGCTATTCCATACTTGCAGTTTTTTAAAGATGTGGAGTCTGCACCGGGAAGGAGGCCAAAGGCACCCATGAATCATGTCCCTGCAAACAAAAATCCAGTGGAAATAAAGAGTTGTCCTAAAGCAGACAAAGAACCAAATCACCTTGGGCTGTAGCCTCGAATCAGGGGAGTCCCGTACCATGGCCCAAACTAAATCCCTGCCGCATCATCGGCTGTTTTGAGCGCTCCCCCAAAACCTGAACTTTGCTGCTTCCAAAAGGAAGAGCAGTGGCGTGTTTGTGTTTATTTAGGAGAGGAAGACAAAAAGCAAGCCGGTGCCTTTTCTCTCCTTTAGATGATGCGAAGGTGCGGGAGGCTGGAAGATCTATGCAGAAACCAACTCAATTTCAAGCCGACTTTGGAGCCGGCACCCTGTTTTCAAAAACGACCAAGGTATTTCAAAGCTTTGGCCCCCCGGCGTTCAGCTCATCTCCTGCGCAGCCGCTCGAAGGGCTCAGACCCCGCGTTTCGAGCTCACCGATCCCACGGAATCGTCGCTCGTCGATGACTGCGCAAACATCGTTCCTACTGAGACAGCGCTGTACGCGGCCAGCTTCGCTGTCAGCGCGCCTCTTGAGAGTTAACGTCGGACGGGGCCGTCGGGGAACGCTCTCCAAGAATATAACTGAGGCCACGCCACCCTGTCAATAAACATAGTTTTGGTTGCTATAGCAAAGCCAGCGTGTAATTAAAAAGCGCTCCCGGACTTCAGGGCCCTCTCCTTTCTCAGTGGCTTTGCAGACTCGCTCCGTTCCTACCGAAATCAGACCCTGACTTTGCTTCGGCCCCGCGAATGCTGCCCCAGCAGCCGGGCAGAGACGCGGCAGGAGCGAGGATGTGGATCCCCATCGCTTCTCCCGTGTTCTATAAATAGGGAGAGAGAAAGCAGACGAAAGGCACCTAGCCCCAGCGCTTGCTCACGCCGGGGCTGCTGGCCGCTGTCGGACTTCTCCCTAAGGGCTTTGCATCAGCCTGGACCCGGGGGTGAAGCGTTCCCGTTCTCTTCTTAAGGAAGGGGCTATTTTTTTTGGTCAAAAGAGACAAGAAAACCTCTAGTGCAAGAAAAATCAAACCGCCGCGGTTTCCTGGTGTTACGTTCTGTCTGTTGCTGATTTCTAACCGCTAAAGCGTATTTCGACACGCAGCCAAAACGGGTCCAGACCATGCTGAGAAAATAAATCTGGCTCCACGTAAGAGTTCAAAGACGCCTTCGCAAAGCCGACAGGGAAGAAAAGAACACACCAAAGGGGCACATTAACAGCGATTCCCTTCCGAACGACGTGGCCCGTGAGCTTTGCAAGCTGCCTCGCGGCTTCAACAGGATAAACGCCTGCAGCTCGTGACACGGCAGAGCGCGTGAATGTTAAGCAGATCCAAATATCACAACTAAGTTGCTAAATCCCTTTGCCGGCCCTTGGGTCCCAAAGCGAGAATTTCGTGCGCTTTTGTTTTTCTGCAGGAGCGGGCCGTCAGGAGGAAAGGACGCCGACGCTTACCACGTCCGTCACGCTTCGTTAGGCTGCCCAAGGAATGGATCCTCGCAACGGGAAGCCTTCCCGCTGCGTGGAATGGCTTTGCTTGTGGAGCTTATTTTAGAACACAGAACCACTTGCCAAGGGGAGGAAGAGGAACCCCATCATGTAGGTAATTGAAAACTCGTCCAGACAGAGCTCTGGAGATGGGCTGCAGAAAGCTACCCTGCAGGACGGCCAGCACGGGCCATTTCTCCTTCAACGACGATGATCTTACTGTTGTCAGGATGCGAAACCCAAATCCACGCTGCAGACTTCGCATCCGAGCAGCCGTGACCATCACAGCCCGTTGGAGGGTTCAGAAGAACAGCATTAGCCTTTCAACGATCGAAACCTCGCTCCAAACGCAGCTCTCGAAAGCATCTGTATCTGAGGGGGAGGGAAAAAACCTGCAGCCAGACGCGAATGAAGGTGCGACGGCGGGGGCTGAGGTCGCGGCTGGGCTGACGGTCAGCCAGGCCAGCAGTTCCCTGGTCGCTTGTGCAACAGTGCGCGCCGTTCGCTGCCACGCCGCACGCTTGGCTGGGGCTTGGCCACACACCTCCCTGCACTCCTCCAGAGAGGTGGGAGAAGGGGGAGCGAGGGGCGTCCGGGGGGACTGCGCGGGCCGACCGGGATCCGGAGAGCAGCGGAGCCAGGAATCCGGCCTGCTGCACCCCGCCAGTCACGCTCCAAACAGGGGACGCGAGAGCGACGCGAGGCCAAGGCGGAGCTGGCAGAGAAGCAATGGCACCTCCCAACAGCTCCTCCCGAGCAAACCTCTCGGCAGCCCGGCTGGCGAGCAAACAACGCTCCCTTATTGCAGAAAAATGTCAGCATTGCAAAGCCTGTTGTCCTTCTGCCGGGGACGAAGCGGAGCCCTACTGACGTTCTTCGAAAGCAGGAGAGAGAAAGCAGACCAGGCAGCGGCTTTGTGGCCAGCGGGCAGGGAGCACGCGCTGGAACGCGGGTCTGACTGGGAGCAGAGATGCCCTTCGCTCCGGCTCCCCGGCCTCCCGCCGGCAGCGGCTCCGTATTTGCACAAAGCCAAAGAGCACGGAGGGGAGATGACGGGGGACAAACGCCGCAGTTTTGCTTGAGAGGGGCTGGCTGGCCGGAGCGCGGGCCCGGCTCTCGGCTAACCCACGCGCGTGCCTCATCGTCAGAGGCTCCGGGCAAAGCATCTCTCAAATTCCACCCTGATCTGACCTGCTGTCCAACAAGAGGTTTTGTCCTAACAGATAAATTTCCACTATGAATCAGTGCTTAGGGAAAAAAAAAAAAAAAAAAGCCTGCTTTGTTGAGAAATTTCTGCTCTTAAACCATTTAAGTGTGGCAAACCACGTTTAGCAGCCAGAAAGAGGCTCACAAGCGGCCACCCCCCAGTACGTGAAGCCAGATGGAGACTTGCAACTTCACTCCAGAGAAGAACCGGGGATTTCTGCTTCCACTTGGAACAGCAAAAGGCTTTTTCTTTAAATTCCCCTGAAGAAAATGTCAAAAATAATCCCCTTTAGCCTGAATGCACCAGTTCAATAAAACCTGAATATTTTGCTCTAATTTTACATTACAAAATTTTCAAAACAAAACCCAAGACTTCCTGATATTGGTCGAGTTTTCCCTTCCCGCATTTTTCTCCCCCCAAAATGCTGGGAGGCCACCCTAATTTCATATAGGGTCTCACTTGGATTAGAATTACATTTCCCAAGGGCTTTTTTGGGGGGGGGGACCAGTTTTACAGATCAACTTAAGACATTTGCTTTTTCTTCTCAGTCGACACTGGGCCCTTCCTTCCCTATTTCTGAGCCTTGAAGTCTCTTGTTATTTTCAAGTGTTTCTCCATAACCGGGAAGGACAGAAAATCCCGCTCCATCCTCGGGCAGCCCAGACGTGCACGCTGGTTCTCAGCCCCAGCGCTCACGTGCCTTAAGAAACAGAGGGACCGTGAGGTTTCCGGTAAAATCGCTTCGGCTGGCAACGCTGCCTCCGCCGCGGCCTGCGAACAGTCTGTAACTGGGAGGCAGTCGCTGCCACGGTCCTCGCGCCAGCCTGCAACACGTCGCCACTCGCCGCTGCTGCCGGGATCGGAACCGGAGCTGCCTTTGGGAGAGGGGGAAGAGGTGGGAGATGATTGCTGGAGGAGAGGTCCCCCTGCCGCCTTCCATGTGCGAGAGCTTGGAAACAAGGATGCGACGGCCCCAGCTGGTCGCAGAAAGGGGCCTGCCTTCATATTACCATTAGCGGTTTAAAATCTAGGTGTCCAACCTCCTTGTACAGTCAGCGGAGAAGGAACAGCATCTCCCAAGAGCTGTTTGTGCCAGACCATCCTCAAGGGGAAGAGATGAGTCAGCCGCTGCAGATGACCATCTCTCTCCAGTGACTAGAGAACGAGCTTAACCCAAGCATGCCTGGATCTTTCTCCAGCTGAAGACAAAATGCAGCCTGAACCATTGAGCTTGCCATTTATGGCACCCACAGTGATCTCCTGAAGGTTTATACCGACTCGGGAGATTGGAAAGACGAGACAAGACCCAGCTATAGTTACGTTCAAACCCAGCACTTCCTTCAGCACCAGGCTGTGGGCAGCCTCGTCCTGTGCAGAAGTCGCAGCGGGGGTGCGTAAGGACACCCGTATGCACTCTCCTCCCGACTCATTTGAAGCAAGGTGTTCCCTAGAGAAGGGACAAGGTGAGCGGGGCCCACTTACCGCCGCTCATGGTAGCGGTAGGGAATCCGACAGCCACCCTGAGAGCCCGCTGGAAGCTCTGGGAAGCCCCTCCTGGCTGTTACTGCAGCCCAGAGACACACGCAGACCCCGGCTGGGTAAGCCCGCTGAACCCGGCCTTCCACATGCTGCTCAGTGAGTGACGGTGCTCGACTTGCAAAGTGGAGAGAAAACACCGAGATCTAGACGTGAAAATACACTCAGTAGGCCAAGCACCAAGTCTGTGGAACAGGCATGAAATCACCCCCGAGCCACTGGTATCTGTTATTGTGATGGTATTATACCCACCACTTATTGCTAGGCAATAGACTCTGGCTCACCTTTAAGAGGGTAAGTTCTCAGCTGCGTCTCCTGTTGCTGATCTTTAAGAAGGATTTTCACCACTTAACACGGATCTGGGAGCAGATCTGGGATCCTGCAGTCATCTTGTTTCACTGCGCTCTTCAGCCCCACGCCTGCTGTGGGCCACGCTGCACCCCAGAGTACTCCCCGAAGCCATACAGTGCCAGGAACGGCGTGCACAGAGCAGCAGGGCTTTCGTCAGGAGCGCAAGAGGGGCGGGGGGCAAAATTACACTTCGCACTCTTAAAAAACACCTCACCTGTTTACGGTGAGGTATCTGCAGCCTGTGGAGGGCAAGGAGTGCTTCCAGAGGGCAAACCAGCCCACCCAAACATGCCGCCTCCCTGCTAGCCCTCCGCGCGCTCGCGGTCCCAGGGCAGGGAAACTCGCAAGGACACGAATAACGAAGTGCAGCAACGGGCTCTTTAAATTGCCTAATTATACACACAGATTCTGCCTCCCCGGCTCAGAGCCTCCCCCTGGGACGGGGAGGCGGATGGCCCTTTGCTTCCACAACCAGCGAAGCCCACGGTATTTTTAAGACACAGCTGAGAGCCTGAATTCGTGAAGTACAGAGAGAGGTGCGCAGGCAAAAGCAGACCCAGTTGGCATGAAGCAGCTTGACAGCTAGCAATGGATCCTGGCTTGTTTAAAACTCCTGAGAAATAAACACCATCACGGCTGAAATAATAGTTAAAAAAAATATTTCATTTTGTTTTGTTTTGTTTTTTTTAAAGAAAGTACATATAGATTTCCATTTCCAACAACAGCAAGAAGTCCAGAACTTTCCAATGACAAGGCAGTTTTATTTCCATAATTGCCTAAAGCAATAATAAACCCAAGCCACACGACACCCGATCAATCCATCATGACAAACAGGGGAAGATTTCTATGGTGTTTATCCGAAGGACGGTCTGTGGGGTCACGATGACTGAAAAAGAATGAAAAGAGGAAAAAAAGAGGTCAGGTGAGAGCACAAACCTGTTGCGTATCTTTCGGAAGGCTCCCGCTGGCTCACCTAAGTTAGCCTAAGGCACGCCGAGGCGCGACGGCCCCTCGGAGGGGGTGCTGGCAGATGCTGCCACGTGGGCAGGACAGCTGTACACCGCTGGTACGGCATGAACGAGCTCTAGGCAGAGCTCCCGTGGGACTGGGTCAGGCTGGTCAAGGTTTTAGCATCCGTTCCATAAAAAAAACAGTCATAGTTTTTCTCTCTCTCAGTCCCAGCTGAGGAGGGGCAGGCAGTTGGCAATCAAAAAGCCTGCCACAGGATACTTGTTACGACTTGTTAAGCTGTGATTACATATCCAATATTTAAGGCTTTGGAAAGAGAACAGGATTGCTTTTCTGCCCAGGATATTTTTTTTCAGCAAGGTCTTTTGGAAGGCTATCCAACAAAGGGTGCTGGACCAAGGGAATATTAAGTCACCATGCTCCAGATACAGCGGGCCCAGCCGGGGCAGCAGCTGGGAAGAGGTGCTGTGCCATGAGGGGGCCTGGGGACGTGGCGGACGAGTCTCCTTCCCCAGGCACCACCCTTGTGCCGTGATACCTCCCCCTCCCGGATCCAGCAACAAAACAGCAGGGAAGGAAGCTCTGCATTCTTTTCATCTTACTTTTCTTCCTTTGGTAGTTGTGCCTCTTCCAAAAGCGCATGTTAATTTTTGGCCATGACTCCGTCTTTTCAATCACAGTAGCCTCCACACGGACGAGATCTCTCCTTCAAAATAAATTTCAGAAGTATCACTTTTTCATTATTGACATTCTCCTCTTACCAATGAGCAGGTTTCTGGGGAAAAGCGACGCGCAGATAACACATCCCGCCTTACAGAGCCCCGATCCACAGGAGCTACAAAGTCACCACGGAAGGAGGGAAATCTGCCAGGCTGTTGGCTTCATGGTGCAAAACCCAAAGCCTCCAGGTGCTGTACGTGGATCAGCCAAGCGATGTGATAGTTTGCAGGGCAGTACCTCTCTGTCATGTGAGGGATAAGATCAGAAACAGCTACGGAGGCAGCGGTAAGACAAACCTGCAGGAACTTGTAGGATTACAGTAAGATAAATTCCCCTGGCACATTCACATCATCTGATGTGTCCTACTTTGCTCACAGTACACGTTAAACCCAGCCGTGGCCCCTTCTCCTGTGCTATGCTGGTCACCGCTGAAGTCCTCCCTCCTTCTGTAAAGCATCACAGAGAGCTGGAAGAAAGTCTTCTCACCTTGCTCACCCGAGTAACTCCTGGCAAAGGCCCAGGGAAAGGAGATTTGGCCCACTGTTTCCAGCAGAAAGCACAGCTAATTGGCTGCTGGAGCAAGTCACTTCTCCTCCCGCATGCCTCTCTCTTCTGCCTCCCACTCGTGGTCTGTCCTGCTTGTTTACCCCAAATTGGAAGAGAAGACGGGGACTCGCTGAGGACTTCAGGTACTGCTCCCTGCCCCGCAGCTGGCGGGGCTCAGGCTGAGTGGCAAGACCACTCAAAGACTCAAATTATTTCTAGATCTCATTTCTACACATGGAAATTCTCAGCAAGTAAACACCCTCCCTCCCCGAGGATGGAGATGAAGAGAAGAGCATGGCCTGTACTTCCTTCGCAGGTGAGTAAAATCAGAGAGTGATTCGTCCCTCCACATTACCTTGCAAACACACCTCCTGCCCACCCAGGGATGCTGCAGAGCTCCGAGAGAATTCCCGCTGAAGTTAGAAAAAAGAGCGCTGGGATTTCTAGCTGCTCTCTGAAAAACGCCAGAGCTGGAAAACAAGGGGGTCTGAAGCACACGCTGGAGGACCAGCTACCTGTCTGCACAGCAGCTCCTCTCTGGGAAGATAAGTGCCTCCAGACAAGAGCCAGACTAAAGCTTTGGAAAGCATGGTTTTAATCAACAGCCACGACGGAGGAGGAAGAGACACTCTTTCATGCAGCATCCCTGCAGAATACTATTAAAAACTCATTAGCATGCTCACTTTGCCGCCGGAAGACATTTAAAGAACATTTTCCTGACAAACGACTCTGTCTGCACTTAAGGGGGGTAGAGGGGAGAAGCCCATCTAGCCTAACTGTTCCAGCAAGGTCACTAGGAGGCCAAAGGCTTTGAGCCATTTACCATCTCTCTTAACATTTACTCTCTGGGGTGTAATATATATCGGAGATTGAATCCTTGAGGGAGGAGGGAAGGACAGCCAGAGGAGAAAACCGATATATCTGCATTAGTGACTAGCCCAGAAGCAAACAGACCTAAGATAATCTAGATTTTAAGAGATCACTGGGTCTCCCTGACATCCCAGCTAAAGGATGTTATCCAGATCCAGCCCAGCGACAGGACCCAACAGCACTACTGAAACACACAGCAAGCTTTGCAGCGCTCGGAAAGAAACCAAAAAGTGAGCTGTGCGCCGGGGGCTGGCCGTGTTTTACCGCTCTGATTAGGGACGTAGACTTTCTGGGTCTAATTCCTGCCCACCGAAGGCAAAAAGAAAGCTAAACTCCCACTGACTTCTCCCAGGCTTGGACTGTAAAGGCATGTAAGAAACTCAGTAACGATGATCACGTGGGAAAACTGGACAGCGGCCAGGCCAGATAGTGACCCAGTCCCTGCAATGTCCGTGCTGCTCTGGGGAGAGCCAGGGTCTGCGGCAGCACAGCAATCCCTGATACAGCTCTCACCGCCGGACCACGCTAGCTGTCCTAGGCCTTGAGTAGCATCCAGCCAAAAGGAGAAACACCGACACAGATCTGGAGATAAGTGTGTCCCCCCGCATTGCTCATGCATGTTGACATGCTTTCAAGCAAATCTTTACGGGTATTGTTGAGACATAGTTGAGTATCGAAGCATGGCTTCACTCTGCAAGACAAAGCTCAAGGCCAAGAGGCCCTGATGAGCCCTTCTGTTGGACAAAGCACTAGGTCCTGCTGGCTGAACGGCTGAAGCACAGCAGAAACCAACTTGCTGGTGAAGTGCACATGAACAGAAAAGTTCTCAGCAAGAGAGCTCAAGGAAAAAAAAAGTCCTTATCAAATGTTTTAGGTATGACTGGAATGTCCATAAAAATAAAAAGGGGGTCACACATTTCCCAGAGCCTGACACAGACAGTCAGGCCTGCTGCTTTCAGCAGCAAAACGTTTCAAGACAAAGCACATCTATCAGACTCTCGCAGGAGGCAAGAAAAATTCACGCTGAAATCTCACAGATTTAAGTTGGGCTGAAAGCTATTGCATGAAGCAGATCCAGACAGCCTACAGGCCCAAAGGATCGTAACTCTTCGAGGCGGTAATTTCAGCTGACAGGCTCGCTTGCTCCCTGCAGAAGGTGACCGAATCCCAGCCTGGCTGTCTGGGAGAACAGGTCCAAGGCCCTTTGCCATTTCACTGAAGCCACTGCAAAAACGGGCAGATAGGAGGAGAAAGAGCAGGGTTCATCTAAAGGAAAACATTCCCATCAGCTGTACTTTGTCTAGAAATAAGCTAAACTTTCTCATAGAGGCACTATTCATTTTACTCAGGTCTAAAATAGCTGAGGGCACTCAGCTGATGGCCTGCAATGCAAACTGGCCCGAGGTTATTCTCACTTCTAATCACAGCTTTAAAAGTGCACAACAATTTCTGCATTATACAGCTAAGCAAAGTACAACCGCATACTGCTTGATACCCTTGTGCCAATCGACCAGACAGCAAGTTGCCTGAACAAACACAATCCCCAACAGATTCCAGAGCAGAAGCCAGCTAGAAGTTCCCAGAATAGCCTCTGCCACGCAGATATGTTTTGTTGCACTGTTGTTTTTTAAGGCTTTAGAGGAGTGTCATCTTGGGAGGTATCCGACTGCTACAGAAAATTAAAACATGACCATCTGTCCAGAACAGGACAAGTTCCTGCCCTCCTCCGAGTTTGAACAGGGAGTGCAGCTGTACTGAACTGTCTTACGCAGACACTGGTGCAAGCATTCACGGATGTGTTTACTTTTAAAACAACAGAAAAACCAAACCACCTTTGTTTGCATCCCACCTCTTATCTCCCCTGCAAAATGTTTGTGGCTTAGGCACGACTGGGAACTATGTGAAAGATCTGGAGCCCGCGTTGCGGGTGACACGCTGGGTTCTGCTTTCCTTTCCTCAGTCCATACCGCAGAGCCGGGACTCGGGAGGTTTCCCTCCAGCTGGGAGGGAGGGCGGCACCTCTCCACCAGCCTTTCATTCTGCCTGCTCAGCCGCCTCCTCCTCCCAGAGTTACTGGAGTTCAAGCTAACACTGGCAGATGTGCGGTGTGGTCTGCTTCAAGCAACTGACACCACTTTCCACACATGTAGAGCACTTGCAGGAACCAAACAGCTGTTTTTCTTCCTGTCCCAGAGCTCCTGGGTCTCGAGCCACACGCCAAGTCCCGCACGCAAACTGAGCGGTACACAGAACCACCCCAGGGCCACTAGTGGAGAGAGCCAGGTGAAGGATGGTGCTCCTGAACTGCCTGACACGGCATATCCCCGGCTGCAGAACCTGGGCTCTTATTTGAACTTCTGCAAGATGACATTTCTAGTCCTAATAATGAGATTCCCCTTCCTAAAATCTTTTGCAACTGCAATATCTGGCAATAATTCAAAGACTCCTGACATTCTGCTATTCCAGATCTATTTGCAGTACCGTTAAAAGGACTGGCAGCCCTCAAAATCCTGCCTAACACCGGGAACCCGAGGCAGTTCAGCCAGTGCAACTGAAGTCATGTTATCAACTGTACAAACATGCTACAAGTCACTCTCAAATAGCAACAGCCCCCTGGTACCACAGAAAGCACTCTGAAGTGAAACCAATCTGAAACCATGTGGTATTTCTCACCAGAACCTACAAGCCACCAAGAAATAGTTCTCTGACGTACAAGTTCCTCCTTACCTGACCACCCTCTGCCAAAGTTGCTGCAGTTCAAGCCAAGACCTAAACGTGCTGTTCAGCCTGCAACCAGACCACAGCCAGGGCTTCCACTCTGAGCACCTGCGACCCACCTTATCTTGACTTGCGTTTTACTACTAAAACCTCACGTCCTGGGGAAAACAATAGCTCATGACTTTGCTTCTGGCTCGTGCTAAGAGCCGAGCAATAACGCCTGGTCCGCACACCACTGCCCTTTGGTAACGAAAAGGCTGAGGAGCCAGGTGTTCTGCCAGCGCGTACAGCGAGGCCTGCAGCACTGGGATGGAGATGGGGCCAAGGGGGTAAACGCCTGCTCCCCAGTTCTGTGGCTGCTGGACTATGTGACTAGGAGGAAGGGAAAATTAGGAACACTAAAATGAAGATTAAGGCCTGCTGGGTTAAGACAAGGGCAAAAAGAAATGGGTTAAAAAAACCCAAGTCAAATTAAGGGATTAATCCAAGATGACTATCACCGAAATTAGGGTAAGGGAATAAAGATGTTGAAGAGCAAGATCTACTGCTAGTTTGTGCAAGGCTTATACCATGACAAAAAGATCCAACCCAACAGAGGTGAATACCCTACCGTTACCTTAGAAATGGGTACTGCTGCTCTACTCTGGCACTGTGGCAATGGTTAGAGCCAGCAGAGGCTGATGAGCTGCTTTTATTGGGGACTCTTTCAAAAGGCACAGGGCTGGGAAAAAAGCTAGTGCTGATAAATCCAGGTTTCTCTTCAGTTTCGGGGACTGTAGGAGCCCTGAAGCTACAATTAAGTATAAGAATCGTCTTGAAGATAATTCTTGTATGAGCTATCTTACCCCAGGAGCGGCCTTCCAATCAGCGTGAAGTCATCAGCACCAACCAGCAAAACCTATGGAAAATAAATCAGACATATATCACTGGTTCATTGTCCCAGGAGAAACGCAAACAACATCTTCCAAATTCTACAGCCACCACGAAGGAGTCAAACTGCTTAAAACCAGGCCTTTATACATTTCAAACCTGCCACTGTTACTAGAGAGGGATGGTGGGGAAAGGCAGCTAACAGGCAAGAAACAGATTCATTAAACAGTCTTCCAGGAGAGCTTATCCTACCAGAACATACTTCAGAAGTATCTTTCATGTTGATCAGAACACACTGAACCTTCCTGTTCTGGCTCACCAACAGTTGTAAAAGGCAGGAAAAGCAATACAGGGAAGAAGAAGAATATGCCTTGTGTGGCATCTGAATGAATGGCAGCTCCTAAAATCATTGGGTTTTTACAGCAATTGCCACATATCCCAGTAGAGAAAGACCTTCCTCATTCTCCTCCGTGAGGCCTCAATTGGGCAATAAAGAAATGAACATCTCGGGGAGGGGGGGTGGGGATTCACCACCCAGGGATCAGCCCTTTTGTTTCGGGGCATTTCAACCCCCTGCCCGTCTAAAGGAGCGGGCAGGACAATAGAAAGGATATTGTGAAAAGAGGCAGCATTTCTTACAGCCTGCCTCCTTCCCCCCACTAATTGTACGGCAGCAGTTAAACGCAACGTATAAATGGTCATAAGATGTTCTGACTTTTGTTTTAGGCAGATACTTGCCAGTGAAATCCCCAAAGGATTATGGTGGTTAGGAAAGTTTTTCACCTTCTTCACTCCCATCTAGACCTTTGCATTCCTAGCTGGCTGCTCCATGCAAATCACCCCTCTCTGTTGTACACAAGGATGCAGGACACAGC
Source organism: Nipponia nippon (assembly GCF_047370975.1). Lineage (NCBI taxonomy): Eukaryota > Metazoa > Chordata > Aves > Pelecaniformes > Threskiornithidae > Nipponia > Nipponia nippon. The sequence continues at coordinate 611,135 of NW_028262291.1, read as the reverse complement.
TGAAGGCATGCCTGAAAAGCTGCCTCAAAACTGGACTTCAAAGCAATGGATGAGTAGAAAAACTGCCCGGCTCTCCCTAACTGCTTCCTTGGCTCCAACAGTCAACATTAAGATTAAGCCAACAGAATCCCACTTCATAATCTTTCATTTAAGATTCGGATTAACGAGCCTCTACAAGTTGCTGCTAGTTAACCAAAGCTAAGGATAAAGCTATTGAATTGCATCTTGGCAATTCTCCCCTACAGGCACCATCCCTCTCCCTCCACCCAACACACTCAGCCTGATAAGGATCTTGCAAAGCACTGAGCAGTGACAGTCCCTCTGGGAGCACTGCAAGTATTTTGGGTGTTGGAGGCTCAAGGTAAACACAGTCTTCAGCTGCCATCTCTAGAATCAACAACTGTAATTTTCTTTTTTTGGATGGAGTTAGTACAACAAAAATCTGTCTCCTAACAGAGTCTGGCACGACTCATTACAACCCCGGTCAACAGAAATCACAATAATGTTATCGCTAACAGAGTAACTGGAATTGGAACAAAACTAAGGCAAAGCAAATAGCTGGAGTAAGAATGGGAGAGCCGACGGGAGCTCTTCAGGACGTGTTTTTAGAAACTGGTTATGGGTTTTGCCTCAAGGAGCGCTCGCAAGCAATCTGCTCTGGCCCCATACACAGCATGGCATCACAGGCGCTGCGGAAGCATGGCACATCACCTTTTCCATCCGGATTCGGTCTCCACACTCAGCCTCCAGTACATTGTCCATCATAATCAAGTCTTCACTGGTTATCTTCCACTGCTTGCTGGCAAAGTGGACCACAGCAAAGAGCCTTCCGTACTGCCCCGCTGCGATCATCTTGTTCACCTTTTGTACCACTTCTGTTGGCAAACAGCAGGGAAGGAATCAGTGTAGAAAACCCAGCAAGGAGCGAAGAGCTGTTCAGAATGAATTCAGCCACACTGCTCTCCCACCAAGACTCTTATCTTCCGGGAATCTTTAAGCAAGGATCAACAGCAATGTTGTTTCCTACGGGGTGTGAGCCTCCCTTTCGTAAACTTAATGACCTACTTGTATTTTAGTTGCTGGCAAACCCATGCTTAAGTAAACACCTAATATATACTGTACGGCTAATCCAAGACTTGACTTCTCAGCCTATTTCTTAGGCATCCTAAAATGCACTGTATTCAGATATAAAGCGTTCCAGAAAAGAGCGCTTGTCCATGCATCCAACATCTGGACGGGAGCTCCCCTCCATTTCCAGAGGCACTGTGTAAGGCACGCAGGAACATCAGGAAGAGTCTGGCAAAGCACACAGGCAAAAGGGCTCCAACATACCAACAAAGCCTGGCCTGAGAACTCGTACCTGCAGCAGAGGCAAGAGAGACCTCTCCCTCACTCTCTTCCAGCAAATCTCTGCCCGTAGGCACATGCACGCAGAGCAGGTGCCCGGAGCAGTACAAATCCCAGGGACGAGGTCCTGCACATGAGCAAACTCTGTTTTCTGTGATCAGCTTCCCATGCAGTGAAGCCAAAACCAATTTTTATGGGAACATCAGAAGGTATTAACGAGTGCCATTCCACTGCCAAATAGCAGCTTTTCCACGCTCTTGAGCTGGTCAGGAAAAGAACAAATTTTCTATAACTGGAAAAATAGATTTTCTTCATTGTCCTCAAAAGTAGCTGAATCATTTTTTCTTGGAATGTAAGCAAAACAACATCCATTTGGGACAGACAAGAATTTAGCAGCCAGTCAACCCAAACCCAGCCCTTACAGGAACACGCTGAAAGTGTCCAAGTTTCAACCCAGCAGATGCAAACTATTAAAGGTAGATGTAAGAACAGAAATTATTTGCAAGGCAGTAGCTGCTGCAGTTCCCACTAGGATGAAGAGTTTATCTTTTGTGTTGCTGAAATTGCCGTCCCAGAAGAAAAATCCCCTGGGTACTCTTTTCTCTGATTCACAGTGGTCCACTACAAGAAGTCCAGAGAAAAAATACAACCCCCTTCTCTTTGTTATGCCCTCAACGGCACAACGGGTACAATAAATTTCTTCCCGCTCTAAACTGCTGCTCTAGGTATATCAGCAGTCCTGCGGTCAACATTTCAAAATGAAAATTTCAAAATGCTGGCCTACAATTTTCTCTTAGCCAAAACCATGCAGAGGCATGCTCTAACAAGGGTTATTTCCTCGTCAAATTTCAACTTTCTGCCCTGGGGCTTTCTCATCTTTTTGTAACCAAAAAAGGTACATTTTCTTCACTGTGCTTGGGTTCTGAAGTTGTTGATAACTCTTCCAAACACCTCTACTGACAGGAAACATCAACTGATGTTACCATTTGATTGTTAGGGTGCCTTGTATCTCAGCACCGTGTGGAGCAACCCTTCCTAAAATATCCGTGGCTGTTTCCATAGCCAGCAGGAAAACAGAAGGCAGAATTCACATGCTCTCGCTGTCATTAGCTTTGGATAAGCACAGCCAGGAGGTAACGATGCAAGCTCATAAACAGCAGGAGGTTACAAGGCAGGGAAATCACAGCAGCCCCGAGGATCCCATGTGAATCAGCCAGGGGAACATGGGACCCTGCTCACCACAGGGCTTCAGCAGATCCAGCTGAGCAGTTTATGGTTCACTACTGGGTCAAGTCAGGCTCCGGGACAGAACACTCATCTGTCACTTCAGCAATCCCAGGAGCGCAAAGGAGATAAAAAACAGGATGAAAAACAACCAGAGAGGAGACCTGGAGCAGGAGGCTCTCTCCAACGCACATCGCTCACAGTTACGAACACGCTTCAGGCAGATGATAGCAGACTATCTGCAAAAAGGTGGCCACAACTCAGCTTTTCTCCTCTCGCTCTCTCCTTGTAAAACCACTCCTCTCCTTTACTTCCTGGGTCTCCCACCTAAAGCAGCGAAGTCAGGTGCCTTTCACAGACGCCCCGGGGGCTAACGCAAGGAGACAGCAAGACTGCATATACACAGGAGCTCATTGCCTGCATGAAGCCCACAACTCCTAATTGCCACCACCACAGCAACTGCAGAAGCAGCTCACCCGCTGGGGCTCATTACTGCCTGGTTCTGGGAGACATCCTGGATACGTGTTGGCTTCCCCACAACCGTCCCTAGCACGGTCTGGACGACAACAGCCCCACCTGGGCAATACGAGGCTAGACACATGCCTCATTTGTATTTGATTTTCACATCCCCAACTGCCAGGGGAACCTGTGTCTGGTTGCAAGTGGAAGACCGACACGTTCTAGTAAGGCTAGGCAATAAGGATGGCTGCGAAACAGCTATGGGCACTTCACTCGCTGACTCGGGGGGCTGACCACTGCACGCTCCACGTGCTCCTTTCAGGAGGACCCGTTCAACGGTCCTGACTAGATGTGGGGACAAGAATGTGTTCGCAAACATTACGTCACTGCCCAGCTGCTCACTGCCTTATGTCACACCTCTGCAGCTCTGTGATGTGCCCACCATCCAACTGCTTATGCTGGCTCTAGCGTTCTGGTTTACGCACTAAAATACACCAGCTCTCTGATGTGCCCACCATCCAACTGCTTGTGCTGGCTTCGGCTTTTTGATTTATCCATTAAAAGAAAAATAATTGTTTTCTCCTGTCCAAAAGGCTTGTTTCATGCTTTAGAAAGCAACATATCACATCAGGTAAGATTCCTCTGGGAGTGCTACAAGCTGTCATAAACTAAGGAGACCTCATATTCTACCCATATCTCCAACACCACCAGCTGGAGCACAAGTCCAGTGACACTAACACATGCCAGAAATGAGACGAAAATGCAAAGAACAAAAACTAGCTCCAATCATTGAAGACACTCATTTATGCTCAGTCAGGCCACCAGCGGCAATACTGGAGTGCCAGTCTCCCCTCGGATACGCGAGACCATTACCTGCATGAAACTTCGCTTCTTCTACTGGATCTGGAAGTTTCATTTCAGGCCATGGGGGTGAAGTCAGAGATGTTTTGGCAACAAGCCTGTGAACGATAAGGTAAGAGTCACTTGTGGCACACAGATACTGTCAAGAGATGTAAAACATGAAGAGAGGAAAAAAGGTACAACAAGCTGGAGAGGGAGTAGAAAGCGGTTTTTCTCTGGGGGAGCAGAAGTTGTACAGGAGACTTAATGATTTGTCAGTATGAAAGACTTGACCCAAAGCCCATGTGGGCCAGAAGGCCATTTCCCACACATCACATTTCACTTTGTAGCAGCTCATGGGCAAGGCGAGGTTTTCTGTCCTGGTCTTAAGCATTATGGAGAGGGTGGCAGGCAAGGCCAACGCCATGTTACCTCCCTAGGACTTAATCCCATGGAGGACACTGGATATGGCAAAGTCCCCAGACCTTCCTCCCAACACCTGGCAAAAGCACTCCAGAAGGACAAGAAATGCTGCGAAAGTGCCGAAGCTGCAGCCCCTATCAGGCGGCTGCTCAAAAACATGCAGAAAACACTTGGCCTCATTTCTGAGTTCAGCCTGCAAACGCTCCACCACACACAGTCGCTGCTCCCAGGGCTGAACGTCATTCAGGTCCACCACGAATTGCAGCAAGCTTAAAGCAAAAGGGATAAATGCCTCAGTGGTTGGTTTGCTTTACTCCCATCCTATCATAAAGTTCAGTATGGGGAAATTGATTTATTTTTTCCCCTTTTTCTGTTTGTTTGGGGTTTGTTTTTGTTTTATTTACTTCCCACTTCAGAATGTTATTTGAAATCCTTTGAAACAAAGGAAGAGTGCAGGAAGAAACAGACTGGAAATTAACCGAAGATCCACGCGGGCTAGGTTAGCTCTCGTTCCTGACCTTGAGACCTGCAGCTGGATGTGCTAGTGGTGAGCGAGCTCGGCGACCACCGGTGACTTTCTACCACCTCGTTTATACAGACTGGAATTTTGTCACCAACCCCAATGGAACGAGACCTACCTTAAGCCTTGCTTACACCTGAGTTTTGGATAAAAGGCTTTTGTTAAGCTTTTCCAGGTATAGATACAAGCTACCTCCAGCAGAGCTGAGAGGCTGAACGCCTTAATGCTCCTCAGCCCACTTCAGCACCAAATCCAAAGCTCTGAAGTTATCGGGTAGCGGGGAGCATCCGGGAGGAGGCAACGTGCCTTTGATGGGGAAGAAGGGCTAACGAGCATTCTTAAACAAGCCTCCAGCGCTACACATGAATGACTCACACGCATCCTTTTTTCCTCTGGGTTTTGAAGCTCTTCTCTGTTAAATAGATAGTTTAGAGAGGGCCTTAAGACCACAGCTGGGTTCTTTGCAGGAGAGTTATGAGGCTGCTCTTCCTTTGTCACTTACAGCTGCACTCCCTGAATGGCAATAATAACGGCTTCTCCCACCCCCAGTGCGATTCAGCGTTTAACTCCACAAACATTTAGCTCAAAAGCCTCTTCTGTGCTATTAGCACCTCTGTCTGCAATCGACAATACCACGCTGGGTAGGGACTAGCAGAGGCGCCCAACAGGACTTCTCAGGCCCACGCCTATCTGGGTTCAGGCTGGCCACAGACGGGAGCAGGAGCGTGCGCTGTCCCACGCCCAGCCAGCCAAGCACAAGTGTCGTTTCTCATGATGACTTTGAGCACCAAGATATTCTACTAAAAGGTGCAAATTAAATCCTTATTCTTCTTGAAAGGGTGGCTTCCACTGTTGTGATACAGCGTCGCTTTAATGACATCTCTTTTCAAACACTCTGCAACTACACCGCTGAGACAAGAGCCTCTCTGTTTCCAGACATCGCATCAGTCCCTGAACACCCTCCCAGTGCCCAGCCCGGGGGACTCCCCAGCATCACAGACGTGTCCCTTTGGATGCTTTTTAGTGTCCCTAAAGGATGCTCAGCACTCACACAATTGCAGGAGCAACCACAGCTCAAACTGCACCAGCACCTGAATGACAAATTCTGTGCAGAAGACATCTTACCTGAAGCCTGCTCTGCTTTCTATACTTAGATGTTGCTCTTTACTTACTGAAAATGGTATATGGCTGGCACAACACGCGTCGCCTTCAGTTTAGTGAATAAACTGGGGGCCTGAAGGCAAGCAGGCTACAGTATGGCTACAGAACAAAAGACTGAAAACCGCCCGGGGCGTTTCAGCTAGCAGCCAGCAACATGTTCTCATTAGCTGTCATGGTGGATTCTTTCTGTTTTTCTCAAGATTATCTCTGGGAGGGATCCTCTGCCTCAAAACTGAACTAATTCCTGACCGCCTCAAGCCCTGTACAGTCAGTACCGCAGGTATTTGCATGCACACGCCGCCTTTCTTGACAG